>NC_056741.1:437066244-437213744 GCF_019279795.1 Protopterus annectens | reverse complement strand
TAATGTAAATATATATATATATATATATATATATATATATATATATATATATATATATATATATATATATATATATATGTTACAGTAAATATACAAATGTATATAGCTAGGATATGATACAGCAGTTACTGGTAACATATGTTCACAGGCCAGGCATATGTTGGTGGGAGGTCCAGTAAACAAACGTGCAACACGTAGCATCACCACACCCCCCCCAACTAGGCCAGAGAGACATACAGACACACAATAAAGGTAAATACACCACTGCTTCCCAGACTACCGGCATGAAACTACCAGTGGGAGAGATCTGCAAGGTCTACACTTGAAACATAGACATCGATGTCCCTTGTGGGACACCAAAAATTAATGACCGGAGCCAGGCCCTGTAATGATTTCTCCAACCAGGCGGTAGATGTACACGGACCAGTAGGTTGTCCAAGCCTTATAACACATGGGTCGACACAACGTACGACTTGTGTCCCGACACGGGGAGAGTGGGCAGTGTGTAGGAGTGTGTTTATACCCCACCTGCGCCCACAGTAAGGATGAGTGCTGTAGAGGAGTGGCAGGTAGGGGAACTATGGGTATGCGATTATGGGCCTAGGCGTGCAGTTGTTGGCTGGCAGAGCCATATTAGGACTGCCCCATGGATGTAAGTAATATTCCAATGTGGGCATAGCAGACGCCCATACCTCCCAAACCTTAAGAGCACATCCACTGGATAGTCCGTAAACCATTGGGGGAACACATAGTGACAATATCATTGAACTGTCCTCGATTACCAGGGACATCCGTGATTACGAATCAGACTCTAACTCTGTCCCAACTAAACCCTCCTAGAACTAGTGATATTAGGAGGAAAGGTGGCGGAATACATGTAATGAATAATGACAACATGTAAGAGTCATAAACAGCATGTACCTTAGACAATGTGTATGAATACATATGCTCTTGGTCTGTCAATGTGTCAGGTTAATAGCGCCAAACTTCTAAATGTGTCCCTGAGGTTGTTATGCAGTGTCCCTGATTCAGTGTTCATTCTTCCCTATTCGTATGAGAGGTCTGCTAGTGAGAGAAAGCACATATTCCGCCAACTACCTTAGAAAGATGATAGAATAATAGGGTTGGGGTTACCACCTGTCCACCTTTGCGAGGGACACTCCCCTTTGGGCAGTTGTGTCCTGCAAAATAATTGTAATTATGGCAAATGTGTTGTGATGTAGGACAAAGATATCCTATATTGACTGTAGTAGTTGCATAAAACAATTATTTTGTATCTGAAACACCTAAATGTTATAAGAAACAGTATAAGCAACTATAATGCTACAAGAATAACCTTTTATTTAGGCAAAACAGTGAAGTACTACTGGCTGTGAGTATGTTTTGCCCTGCAAAATCTGATGCCTCTACATAAAGGTCCTATAGGGTTGCCACATTTTCAAATGCCCAAAGTGGGACATGTTCTGTAGAAATGACAGATTTTCCAGGACAAAACATACCTACAGCCATGCATAGTACAGAATGTTAATTATTTGCACAAATAAAATCTTATTCTAGTAACATTTGAATTGCTTATGCTACTTCACATAACATATAGAAGTTTCATATATAAAATAACTGTTTTATGCAACTATTAAAGAAACTTAGGATACAATTTTGTCCTGTAATCTCAGGACATTTGCTATGTCTTGATTATTTTCACAGGACACAACTGAACTGCCTAAAGATGGACTGTCCCTCACAAAGTGGGACAGGTGTTAACCCTACAGTCCCACCTTGGCCAATTGAAAAGGTGACAAACCTATAATAGGTATGTGGTAGCATGACTCGGCTGATGGATGTGGCTCCCAAAACCCAATTACCTGTCTGTATTGAAGAGTCTCGGTTCCCATGTATCAGCCAGATGGGAGCAGATTGTATGAGGAACACACAAATAATATGATTAATTCACTGGACAGGCCACCAATTCTGTACAGTCGAGTGCCATGCCGTCGCCTAATGGGCAGCCATTCCCAATACTGTAGTCCAATGTAATAGGCTTCACAAGGTAATATTGTGGTCCTCGCTCCCACCTAGCGGTATGAGTGTCAAATGCAAGCACCAATGTCGGTGCATTTGCAAGTGCAAGATCGAGTGGGTGTAAGCCTGTTTGGCTACCAGTATGCAAGTATTGCACTGGTAAAGCAATGTAGGGGGTAACCGAGTGTAAGAAGCTGTAACCAGAGGTCAGCAGTGCTTAACACTGTGCAAACCCACACACACACGCTCCCAACTGCTTTAATGTGCCTTACTCCCTCTGTATCCAATGGCCTTTTTCTGCCCTGCAACCAAATAAATGTCCTCTGCAAGGCTCAGAACCAGGACCCTGCACACACAGCTAATGTGAATTACCAATACGCCATGGCAGATATACAGACAACGGACAGTACCACAAACATATCATACAGCGCAGTCATTCAACAGTATAGGAATGTATCTCATCATGTAGATGTATATGTGAGTGTTTATGTCCAGCATATAGGTGCATACATATATAGAGATATATCAGTAACATACCATGTGGCAACAAAGCATTACAAATGAATGAAATGGGAAACACAAGCGACACATGTATTATGTAGTGGTGTTGTTCTATGTGATCTCAAGACTCCTTCAAACAGACATGTGTCATTCAAACACGCAAATAGTTGTACATTGGCCGTATACATCACTTTGTGCATGTATTGTACATTAACACAACAGTACCTGTCCAATCATTATGTGTGAACAGTACTCTTGCAAGGTGCTGTGTGCAACATCATCATCATCATAAAGGTAAATGGGGTAACCATAGAGGGACCGGTAGTGTTGTGTGTACAATGGGGTCATCCTCATCAGGTGTACCTGGACCATGTAGGAGTGATGTGCATACCAGGACCTTGCACCTGAGGGACAGGGGTGAGGATAACAGGAGTATGTTGTGATGCATATTAGAAGGGTTACATGTGTCCAATGGGCATCTGTGTGAAATGGATATAGGGCAGATGTAATCCTAGGAGGCCTTATGTTTCTGTAGGTGAGGGTCAGATGTAGCGGAAGGAGTGTAGGTATGGCCATGGAGGATAGGTAGGGTAGGATCACAGACAAGACAGCATACAGGGTTGGTATATGACACATGTAGGGGGATAAACCCCAGAAGGGAATGGGTGTTTGGCATTCACAAGCCCATGGGAACAGTGGGACGGAGGTCCCCAGACATGGGCAGCCACCACTGCACCTAAACAGCTGCAAAGGAGGCAGTGTTGGGCGCTGTCCAGGAGGGGCAGCTTCACCCTGTAAATGTGGCACTCTGCCCTTGAGCTTGCATATCTGGCTTCGGAATCCCTTAGTGAGCTCCCAATGCAACACGTCTAGGACCGCATGACAGCAGACATGTACCTGTCTGGTCTTGCTCCCAGGAGGACATGCTCCATCCTCAGTGGTGGTACCACCAGAAGGTGGTGCAGAGCCAACAGAGGTTGATGTCCAAGGCTGGGCCCCAGATGTGCTAGTGTCTGGTGCCATGGTCCGCTGAAGTGGGACAGGAGGTTCTGCCAAAACCTCCTAACCCATTCGGCCTATGGTGTTGCAGTTTAAACCCACATATGTCTTAGTGATAGACACCAGCATACACGATTACCTACAACAGTATGCATAGATATCATCATCAACCCAACACAACAGATGGTATACATTTGCAGAGGGAGCACAACACATGCATATATATTGCATGCCAACTGTACAATGTGTAGTAGACGTGTGACCGCAGCTATGAACAGATGCCCATTATTGGCTTGTCACTGGGAATCCCAGACAGTGTCTGTCATACCACTGTTTTATGTGACACATGTCCAGTTAGGAATGCAATGGCAGTAACACATCCCTATCATCATGTAGTGTCTGCACTCCTCACACTATACTTCTGATGTGCACAGATGTGTGTTCAGTGTGTAACATAAGAAACAAATGGTTGCACACTCTGACCAGTTCACAGATGGCCCTACAGATGGGGGTCCCTCACGAACAGAGTACTGTCATGTCTGTATTAAAACATGCAGAATATCCATTACCACACACATGTTAAACAGGCGGTAGTCTCAATGCAGCATAGCTACACTTACATGCTATAGTCATGTGTGGCATATCATCCTCCTGTCTTTAGGCTATTTCCCACCGTGTATAATGCTTGAGGTACATCCAGATATCACCTGTGATGCCATGTCAGATCACCACATCCAGGTACCACTCACGGCTACTGTCATGGCCAAATACCAACATGTTTTCCCTAGATGGTGTACTGTGTTTATCATGCGAATGGCTATGGGAACACCATTGCAGCTGTTCCACATGCAATCAACTAGAGGAGGACTACAATAGGTGCAGAGGCCATCACCTGATCATGTCCATCACTTACAGTACACATGCTGTTGGGCAGGTGTACACCTTCACATCCACCAGAGAGTGTGTGGGTGAGACAGGCAAAGTACACCAGGGAAGTGCTTGGAGACTTTACCTTAAGCATCGTCTGCCACATGCATAACAGTACAGGGGTCAAATCTCTGACTGACTAGTCATTACTATTACATGTGCATGACGTTACTACATGTGCCACAAAGGCGACATGTTGCTGTGCTGTAAGAACATATATGTGTGTAGGTGAGTGACATCTGCAACAGAGATATAGTAGACATACATTAGGTGTGGCACACATGGCTGTCCACGTGAACGGATGCCATTGTCACCACAACCACACTCTCTAATGGACACGCATTGACACTCCTTGCCTGGGCCACAAATACACAACCTAACTACTTAGTTTGCCACACTGCAGTAATGCACAGGACTAAATGCTCCACAGGAGATATCTGGAGGTTCTATGGGCTAGGGCATGTGAAAGTGTTTGACATCTGTTGATATGGCAACAAGGGTTATACTGGGAGTCACTGTGGTTGGGAGCATCATAACCCACATGCAGACACAAGGTGCCAGTACTGACATGCATGTATGCATTGCTGCATGGGTGTGTAATGGTTGGCTGTGCAAGATGGCTATGCAAAGCTGGGTGAGGGGTAATCCTTGGCATCACATCAACCGATAATGGTGTGCAGTGCAGGGGTGTAGTGTCTGAAATGTCCCACACAGATGGCTATTGCAAGATCTGCCCTGACATCTTGGTTACCAATGTGTATGGCCATAGCTTTGCAATGCATGCCATGTCTGTGTTTGATAGTCCTTCACATGGACATTGCCTGGGATGTGCATGTCCCACGATACTGTACAGTGACATGTACAGGTGTACCTGGTTTGGCAGGCACATGTTGTGTACACAGACTGTTATCCCCTGATATGCCAATACTGTCCTGGTGTGGCTTAACCTGCTTATAGTGAGCAGGTTCACCCTGCATCTGCATTGATAGTATGGTACAGGTATACCCTGGTGTCAGTGGCAATGGTCCGTACAGAGCACATATGTATGGCATTGTATGGCCTCTGTGGATCAAATTTGATGGCACCACATATGTTGCAGGCATCCAGTGAAGAACATAGTGAAGGCAAAATGTCCGCTAATATGTGCCTATTGTAGTGCTGTACAGGGTGCCATGTCCTCTGCAGGCCACTGCATTCACACCATGCCTACTATCTTTCATCAATGTGCATGGTACTAGCAACATAGTGGAATATCCTAGGCAACTGTGTTTGTGCATGGCACATGGGTGCAGGACATATACCGGGCACTAGTAGTTGCATGAATGGGCGTACATTCATTGAAGGTTGTGCATCAGGGCTGGCAACTCAGCACGTAAAAACTCTACTGCCAATCATTAGCAGACCGGAGTTCCACTGTCGCGACCCCAAACCGGGAAAAGCCGAAAGACACAACAAGTAGGGTTTGCATACGTTGTTCACCAGGCCTTTTGCCAGATGTAGGGGTATGGCTTGCCAATACAGTCCCATGGCTGACTGACAGCTGTACTCCTTGTGAGGTGGCCAATGTGTCATAGGGCAGACACCATATAAGAAAACTGCAAAATCCGCTCCCCAACATGTCCAATGGTAAGACACTAACAGCCACCTCTACACAGACTCTGACAGACAACACACACTTGCGATGTCCTGTATACGAACCACTTCCTACTGTATCACACTGCAGCAATATGCTTTTAGAGCATGCACTACAGCGAATACTGGGTCACAGCACACCTATGTGGGTGACAACAGCAGGACTGAGAAAGGTGGTCATGTGATTTGAATAGAGAGTGTATACTCTACAAAGCACTGTACTTGTCTCACACAGGAAGACACACACATACACACACACACACACACACACACACACACACACACACACACACACACACACACACACACACACACACACACACCTGGCATGTCCGGGATTAGAACATTGACCTAACTACTTTATTACACTACAGCATTATGAAGTTACAGGATGTGCTACCCAGATTACTGGATTACAGTACTCCCAGAGGTGTATTTCTAGGTGAGTGACATCATCAGCCTTGCCAAAGGTGGGTATAGGAATTGTATGGAGTGTGGGCAGTCTAAAAGCATTATTCATTCCTCAGGCAGATGGGACAAACACACACATTTGGTAAGTCTGGGATTAGAACACCAACCTAACTACTTTATTACACTACAGCATTACGCAGTTACAGAACGTGCTACCAAGATTACTGGAACGCAGCACTCCCAGAGGTGTATTTCTAGGTGGGTGACATCATCAGCCTTGCCAAAGGTGGGTATAGGAATTGTATGGAGTGTGAGCAGTCTAAAAGCATTATTCAGTCCTCAGGCAGACGGGGACAAACACACACACATTTAGTAAGTCTGGGATTAGAATAAATGACCTAACTACTTTATTACACTACAGCATTACGCAGTTACAGAACGTGCTACTGAGATTACTGGGATACAGCACTCCCAGAAGTGTATTTCTAGGTGGGTGACATCATCAGCCTTCCCAAAGGTGAGTATAGGAATTGTATGGAGTGTGAGCAGTCTAAAATCATTATTCAGTCTTCAGGCAGATGGACACACACACACACACACACACACACACACACACACACACACACACACACACACACACACACTTGGCAAGTCTGGGATTAGAACACCAACCTAACTACTTTATTACACTGCAGCATTACGCAGTTACAGAACGTGCTACTGAGATTACTGGAATACAGCACTCCCAGAGGTGTATTTCTTGGTGGGTGACATCATCAGCCTTGTCAAAGGTGGGTAAAGGAATTGTATGGAGTGTGAGCAGTCTAAAAGCATTATTCAGTCCTCAGGCAGATGGAGACAAACACACACGCTAGTGGTGGGAAAGGAACACCTGCCTATCTACAGATCACTATTACAATACTACATAGTTACAAGTTGCGCCACACAGACTACATGTCAAGGTTGTCATTATGACCTTCTAGGAATGCGGACATCAACAGGGATGCTGGCAGTTAAGATGTACATACCTGTGAACCTGTGTGTTTAAAGTAGGAATCCATCCTGACCTTGTGTCACCTACTGTACAGGTGACTGCTATCATGTCGTGACACACTGAAGATGTTCAACATTTCTTATGTGGTGGATTGATGTCACGCCTACACAAGATGTGCACAGGCCTGCAATATAACCATTACACAAAGGCCATAGTTGGACAATGTGTAGCCATTGTACGACAGGGTGTACACACAAGCACATCACGTCTACTGTGTATGTTGCTTCATGTCTCCAGCCATCCTCCATGGCCATGTGTGTACATGTGTTGGCCAAATTATTGTGACGGGTGTCTATTTCACATGTCTGTGCTGTCCCATATGACATACACCCATAGATGTCATATGCTCCACTGACGACAGGGTTATGCAGACAAAGGGTGGTATGTTTGGTATGCGGGATATGTTTTTCAGGATAGTTAGGCAGTGTTGCAGCCAGGCCACTAGATGTCATGGACATGTCAAAATAGCACATCACATTGTGTGACATTCATAGCAGGGCTATGATCCACACCAGTGAATCCTGTGGGCTGGCCATACTCCAGCTCGCTGTGTAGTACTGTTTGTATTCCCCATATGTGTAGTTCTGATCTGTAGTACATGTCCCTACAGTGAACAGCATCTCCACCATTGTATGCACAGCTGTCCACACATCTGGCAATGACAGTTTGTGAGGATTCATGTCGGTGATTCACATAGTTTGGAAGTGTTGCACATGGGTAGCCATTGTATTGTATTGCAGGTCCGAACTGTATATTGTGACAGGACCATACATTATGTGTACATATGGTAAATGGCCACATGGCAGATAGATCTGTGCATTAAGATGCCTGATAAATAATAACAGTCTCACCTGCAACAGGCTGCTGTCACAGCAGAATGCCAGTGGTACCTAAATAGGAGTAACACAGCAGTATGAGCATTATCCACACCTGTATGATAGCTACAGAGTGCAATGTGCATGTTAACACATACACCAGTACAATAGACTATACTATGGTGTATGCACATGTGTGCATGCACAGAGTAGCATACTATAGTATGTGGCATGTGTGTATACATGCCGTGCATATGATGTTACATTACATATTGTACAGTGACACATGCAACTATATGGAATATAGTTGTTATAGGTGCAGTAGTGACTTACCAGGCAACTCCAGGCTTGGTGGTTGAGAGACACCCACCTCCACAATATCAGCTAAGTCTTATAGATGTTGTTCTGCAGGTGTCCCCAGGTTGGCTAGTAGCTCCTCGGTATGTGTGAGTGGGGGCTGGGTTGGTGGTCCACCACCTGTTGCACCTTGTTCCCAGGTGATTGCATTTGCATGCTGTTTCGCCCATCTGATGAGGTCGGTACAGTGTCTGCACACCTGCTGGTATGTGCGGTCATGGCCACCCACAGCCACCCACATCATTAACCCTCCTGCGAAGTTCAATCCACAGGGCATCCCACTGCTATGCATCCTGTGGCACATGGCTGAATAGGATATCATGATTGTCATGTAGGTATGGGATGAGGGCCTCATCCTCCAAGCGGGTATAAGGGGGTAGCCTTGTACGAGGCATACCTGGAAGACATAATGATGGAGATAGGTCACAGTAACTCACAGAGGCATACAGAGCTACAGCTGAACATACATGTGTATTGCATTTAGTTTGATTAAATAGTTG
The DNA here is from genome assembly GCF_019279795.1 of Protopterus annectens. NCBI lineage: Eukaryota > Metazoa > Chordata > Ceratodontiformes > Protopteridae > Protopterus > Protopterus annectens. The sequence goes on along the minus strand of NC_056741.1, from coordinate 437,204,529 downwards.
TCTTTGCAAATCTACATGACACTGACACCACTGACATGTTTGTGTCATACACATGTGACACTCAATGGTGAGTGGATATTATCACCATATATATGTGCGTGTATCACCTGATTACATTGCTCATACTCCATGTGGATGCTGTCTTGATGTGGGCATGTCTGTTTGCCTGTACTGGTGTTCCTACCTATCAGAACATGGCTGGATATGTCCACATTAATGCAGTTGACCTTGATGCTGTGTATATGTCACATATACAGACTTACACTGTCTTAACGGACATGACCTGTGACCCTGCAGACTTGCTCATAGAAGGTTTTACATGTATGAGTTCTGCCATATACATCTACACGGCACTGTACAACAATTCAACATCCTGCCATGTATCACCTGTGTTGCACATATGATACACATGGGACACTGGCTACCCAGATGGTATTTGCAGGGATGGATATCAACTATAGCATGTACAGTCAAAGTCAACTAGTAGGCTATATGCCCTGGGCCATGTATGAATCTAGGATGAAAGGTTACACAGCTATAGCTGACAGGTGGGTCTCTGGGGCCAGGTGGAGCAGTGCCACATAACTGATCCACAGGGTTAATGATACATTTACAATGAGGTCATCACACCATGCCTGAGAGGGGGGTGATGTGCAGCTTTGCTGGACAGGAATGCATAGTATGGCAGGACTATGTAAAGTGTATGGGGCAAGGATCTGTCCAGCATGTGGTGATCCTAGTACTAGGAAGGTGGATATCCATGAAGTATGTGTTTGAGATCAGGATGTGTATGTGTAGCATGTCCAACATCAATGGGTTGGACATGGATTTATTCAGGGTATGCATCATGCTACATAATGGAGATGGGGAATGGGAAGGCTGGTGTAGGCCATCTGAACATGGCCAATAACACTTAAAGGAAATATGTGATCTGATATGGGTCACTTGAGTGTTGTGTATGGCTGGACAGTGATCTCAGTATTCATGGATGGCACCCTGTCATGATTAGATTGCCACATACGACTACCTGACAGGTGTAGAGATGTAACTATCACAGGAAAGACATCTGCTCAGCTGCAACCCTTATACACAGTGTCCATTATGTTGACCACTGCCTAGGTGGTAGTTCATGGGTACAGGGTTATTAACATAGGGGTGCCAATGTAATATGTAGCTGTCAGATTGTGGCCATATATCACACACCTCACCCACAAAGCCCCTTTTGTATGTTGTCCACAACACTCTGAGTCAGCTATTGCTCCTAGGTCATAAGCATTCGCATACTTCATTAGGCAGATGCCTTCTGTTAGTCTGTGTGGTATGGACTACAATGAGGGGGAGTGCAATTAATTAACCCTGTCTTACTGTAGCTGGCACTGGTGTGATGTGCATGTATTATTCAGACACCTTCTGTAGTGTTGGTTCTGCCAGCAGTCCCATTGCAAAACACTCCTGTGACATAGGAATGTGCATCTAGTATACTGAGTGTAGGTGGAACACAGTATGGATGATTATGTCCTATGACCTGGCAAGGTTATGATATGCAGTGTGAATTCATCTTTACTGTCATCTACATCTGTACTGCTGACATCAAATAATTTGATCAAGGTTCATGGCCTTTCAGACTAGACTCAGCAGGGTAGTAGTGCAGTACATCCCATTATCAGTGGTGTCTCCCCCTTTGTGGGTTATGATAACTGTTGGTGTGCACCATTCAGTGTGTACACAGCCTGACATGAAGCTAAGTTTTACATGATGTGTATGTGGATAGCAACTTGTTTTGCCATATGTGTATGATACAACCTGGGAGGTGGACATGTCCCATGCAGCCTGAATGCAGCTTGTACCTGCATAGTTGTGGGTACAGGGGCTCTGTAGTGTACATGGATATATGATTGTGTACCTGTTGGGGGGGGCAGTGTGTTTATGTTATCCAAGACCCTATCTGGATTGCTTATTAATGCTTAGCGCTTGCTCAGAACTTGTAAGCACTACATAAGCTACTAATTACTATAGCACTCAATCTTCCTCATTACCTAGAGGTAAACAGGTTTTGTACGTACTTTTCCTCACTTGCTTAGAGTAAAATAGCTCTTGTACTCACTTTCCTCACTTATTTAGGGGAAATAAGTTTTATATTCAGGCATGTCCAAGGGTCAGCTGCCAGTGTTTTCTCCTGTCTATCTGATGAATCTGGACATCTTGAGGCAATGTACACATTGCCTCATGTACGCAGACAACCATCTCCACCTACCACCCAACACTACAACCTGTGAGAGATGCACTTATCTAGCCAAACTGGAGGTAAAGCTCTCTTCAACCAAGACTGACCCTGACAGTCATGTGGAGAAGGTAAACATTCGCACCACACAACACTTATCACATAGTTTCACTGAATCTACCCCACCATTAACTGGGAAAACTACTCATGGTAACAACTCATTAGCTCAACACTTTCTGGAATTCATAAACACCAATGCCCTGGATCAACTTATCCACATACCCACCAGGGGCAACACTATCCTAGACCTAGCCATTACCAGCATGAGTGACTGGTGTTCCACACCTGAAGTCAACTCCTCGTTGGTCCAATCCAACCATAAGCTAAACACCCTTGATATCCACATCCAGCCCCCACCCCCCATTAAGGGAACCACAGTATAATATGTCTACAAAGCCAACTTCATGCTTCTTAAGACAGATGTGGTGAACTTCATGACACCCATGCAGATTGGACAATACAGTTACAACTGCTGATTACACAAATGCAATCTATCAGCACTTACACGAATGCATGGATTGTGCTATCCCAAACAGAACCAAGACGCTATACTCCTAATTAAGGAAGCCAATCTGGTGGTCCCCTGCCATAAACAAACTGTACAACAGAAGGAAGACACTGTGCAAGAGAGAGTACAATCCCATACATGGATGAGCTCCCTGGTCAGCCTCAGTAAGAAGGTGAGATCCCATATAAGGTCCTCCAAAGCTAGCTATGGAAACAAAACCACCACTAATTCCAGTGACAACCACAAAGCATTCTATAGCTAAATCAAATATATTGATGCCAACACCCAGATCTGCTCTGAGTTACAGCACGCTGGGCATGAACATTACAGAACCAACTGATACTGCCAACATCCTGGTAGATAGGTTCGGTGCTACCTTTGCCCCATCTCACCCCCTAAAGGGTCCATATCTATACATAAAGAGTGCAGAGTTCCTGTAATCACAACTATGCAGGTAAAAGCTGCACACTCTAAAGCCAATATCACAGCATTCATGGGACCAGACAACATCCCAGGCTGCGTTTTACATGAACTTCAGAATGTACTGGCTCCCCATCTACACACCATATTCAATAATAGCCTCGCATCAGGCTTTGTACCCCCTGAATGGTGAACAGCAACAGTTATCCCACTCCACAAAGGTGGCGCCACAATGGACCACAGGACCTATTGCCCTATAGGCCTGACTAGCCAGGTCTGCAAGGCTATGGAGCACATCATCATTTATCTCAGTCACAGAGACATTGGGTACCTCCAAACCTTTAACCCCTCCCAGTTTGGCTTTGTTAAGGGCAGACCATGCTTCCTAAACCTGGTGGACTTCGTAGAGACAGTTACCAAGGCATTAGATGAGGGTAAGGAGGTCCACACAGCCTACCTTGATCTCTCAAAGGCTTTTAACACCATTCCCCATTCTGGTATTATCGACATACCCATCCACCTGAACATTAACCAATACATCATGTGATGGTTTGCAAAGTGGCTCACGGAAAGAACTCACACAGTGGGAGTTGCATACCCTAGGTCCGACTGTATACCAGTTACAAGTGGCGTCCCCCAGGGCTCAGTCCTAGGACCCCTCATGTTCAGTATATACTTCTCTGATGTACAGGCAAGCACAGGAGGGCTTTGGCTGAAAAGGTTTGCAGATGACTGCAAATTAGGGGCCATAATTGTTTCCCCAGCTGATACAGACACCCTCCAGAAGGGTCTCACTGAGACGGCTACCTGGTGTCACTATCATGGCCTCAAGCTGAATACCAAAAAGTGCATAGTCATCCCCTTTGGATATAACTAATTACCCATGGGCTACCACATAGGTGCTAGTCCCCTACATACAGGAAAGGTAATAAGGGATCTGGGCACCCAAGTAGATAGCAATCTCTCCTTGGATAACCATAATGCCAAGCTGGTTAGAATATCCTTCTGCGTGGCCCCCCTAATCTCAAATGGGTTCGCATCCAGAACAAAGGAGGCCATTGTGCCTCCCTACTCATGACTTATTAGACCCATTAAAGGATACAATACCCCATTTGGGATGTACCTTACAAGACAACTGCAACAGCTTGAAAGACCACAACAGTATCACACCAAGAGGATTACTGACCTCAAACAGAAGACCTATGCAGCCCAACCTAAGAAACTCCAGCTGTACTCGGTTGCATACCGCATACTCACAGGTGCACTCTGCTTGACATACAAGGCCCATGTCCAACCCAGTATTGCTGGATATGCTCCACCTAAACAGAAGCCCCTGAGAGCCACATGCTCTAGGGATATACACCTAACCACATTGATGACTAGGACGTGCTGGATGGATAGATTCCTGACCCGGAGACTCCCCATGCTTTGGAACATGATTCCAATGTACATCAGGCAGGGCCCCTCACTAGCACTTTTCAAGGGAAACCTTGAAGGGTGGATGGGAGACAGACATGTACCCGGGATCACTGCAGTGGCTCTGCTGGACAGAGGCACAGGGAACTAATGGCTCTGCCATTCAGAGGCACAGGAACTAACCTAAGGGGTGGCAGAAACCAACACACTCTAGCTAGGCTTCTAAATACCCTTAGGCAGACAGCCTAGTACCTACCTTTGCACTTATTACATGTCTTATGTGCATGGATAGTTACCTAGCTCTTCCATTTTACTTTGCTATCGTGCTGATAAACTGTTGGGTGACTACAAGTCATATGTATCCTGTTATTGTGTATTGTAAATGCCAATAGACATAACTAATGTTTGCCTAACATAACAGTAATGCTATGTAACTTGTAATACATATCTGCCTACAATACTGTACATTACACAGTTATTGGCACAATATCCCACAATGCATTATAGGTGCAGTAGTGACTTACCAGGCAACTCCAGGCTTGGTGGTTGAGACACCCACCTCCACAATATCAGCTAAGTCTTATAGATGTTGTTCTGCAGGTGTCCCCAGGTTGGCTAGTAGCTCCTCGGTATGTGTGAGTGGGGGCTGGGTTGGTGGTCCACCACCTGTTGCACCTTGTTCCCAGGTGATTGCATTTGCATGCTGTTTCGCCCATCTGATGAGGTCGGTACAGTGTCTGCACACCTGCTGGTATGTCGCCCCGGTCATGGCCACCCACAGCCACCCACATCATTAACCCTCCTGCGAAGTTCAATCCACAGGGCATCCCACTGCTATGCATCCTGTGGCACATGGCTGAATAGGATATCATGATTGTCATGTAGGTATGGGATGAGGGCCTCATCCTCCAAGCGGGTATAAGGGGTAGCCTTGTACGAGGCATACCTGGAAGACATAATGATGGAGATAGGTCACAGTAACTCACAGAGGCATACAGAGCTACAGCTGAACATACATGTGTATTGCATTTAGTTTGATTAAATAGTTGTCTTTGCAAATCTACATGACACTGACACCACTGACATGTTTGTGTCATACACATGTGACACTCAATGGTGAGTGGATATTATCACCATATATATGTGCGTGTATCACCTGATTACATTGCTCATACTCCATGTGGATGCTGTCTTGATGTGGGCATGTCTGTTTGCCTGTACTGGTGTTCCTACCTATCAGAACATGGCTGGATATGTCCACATTAATGCAGTTGACCTTGATGCTGTGTATATGTCACATATACAGACTTACACTGTCTTAACGGACATGACCTGTGACCCTGCAGACTTGCTCATAGAAGGTTTTACATGTATGAGTTCTGCCATATACATCTACACGGCACTGTACAACAATTCAACATCCTGCCATGTATCACCTGTGTTGCACATATGATACACATGGGACACTGGCTACCCAGATGGTATTTGCAGGGATGGATATCAACTATAGCATGTACAGTCAAAGTCAACTAGTAGGCTATATGCCCTGGGCCATGTATGAATCTAGGATGAAAGGTTACACAGCTATAGCTGACAGGTGGGTCTCTGGGGCCAGGTGGAGCAGTGCCACATAACTGATCCACAGGGTTAATGATACATTTACAATGCGGTCATCACACCATGCCTGAGAGGGGGGTGATGTGCAGCTTTGCTGGACAGGAATGCATAGTATGGCAGGACTATGTAAAGTGTATGGGGCAAGGATCTGTCCAGCATGTGGTGATCCTAGTACTAGGAAGGTGGATATCCATGAAGTATGTGTTTGAGATCAGGATGTGTATGTGTAGCATGTCCAACATCAATGGGTTGGACATGGATTTATTCAGGGTATGCATCATGCTACATAATGGAGATGGGGAATGGGAAGGCTGGTGTAGGCCATCTGAACATGGCCAATAACACTTAAAGGAAATATGTGATCTGATATGGGTCACTTGAGTGTTGTGTATGGCTGGACAGTGATCTCAGTATTCATGGATGGCACCCTGTCATGATTAGATTGCCACATACGACTACCTGACAGGTGTAGAGATGTAACTATCACAGGAAAGACATCTGCTCAGCTGCAACCCTTATACACAGTGTCCATTATGTTGACCACTGCCTAGGTGGTAGTTCATGGGTACAGGGTTATTAACATAGGGGTGCCAATGTAATATGTAGCTGTCAGATTGTGGCCATATATCACACACCTCACCCACAAAGCCCCTTTTGTATGTTGTCCACAACACTCTGAGTCAGCTATTGCTCCTAGGTCATAAGCGTGCATACTTCATTAGGCAGATGCCTTCTGTTAGTCTGTGTGGTATGGACTACAATGAGGGGGAGTGCAATTAATTAACCCTGTCTTACTGTAGCTGGCACTGGTGTGATGTGCATGTATTATTCAGACACCTTCTGTAGTGTTGGTTCTGCCAGCAGTCCCATTGCAAAACACTCCTGTGACATAGGAATGTGCATCTAGTATACTGAGTGTAGGTGGAACACAGTATGGATGATTATGTCCTATGACCTGGCAAGGTTATGATATGCAGTGTGAATTCATCTTTACTGTCATCTACATCTGTACTGCTGACATCAAATAATTTGATCAAGGTTCATGGCCTTTCAGACTAGACTCAGCAGGGTAGTAGTGCAGTACATCCCATTATCAGTGGTGTCTCCCCCTTTGTGGGTTATGATAACTGTTGGTGTGCACCATTCAGTGTGTACACAGCCTGACATGAAGCTAAGTTTTACATGATGTGTATGTGGATAGCAACTTGTTTTGCCATATGTGTATGATACAACCTGGGAGGTGGACATGTCCCATGCAGCCTGAATGCAGCTTGTACCTGCATAGTTGTGGGTACAGGGGCTCTGTAGTGTACATGGATATATGATTGTGTACCTGTTGGGGGGGGCAGTGTGTTTATGTTATCCAAGACCCTATCTGGATTGCTTATTAATGCTTAGCGCTTGCTCAGAACTTGTAAGCACTACATAAGCTACTAATTACTATAGCACTCAATCTTCCTCATTACCTAGAGGTAAACAGGTTTTGTACGTACTTTTCCTCACTTGCTTAGAGTAAAATAGCTCTTGTACTCACTTTCCTCACTTATTTAGGGGAAATAAGTTTTATATTCAGGCATGTCAAGGGTCAGCTGCCAGTGTTTTCTCCTGTCTATCTGATGAATATGGACATCTTGAGGCAATGTACACATTGCCTCATGTACGCTGAACAACCATCTCCACCTACCACCCAACACTACAACCTGTGAGAGATGCACTTATCTAGCCAAACTGGAGGTAAAGCTCTCTTCAACCAAGACTGACCCTGACAGTCATGTGGAGAAGGTAAACATTAAGCACCACAACACTTATCACATAGTTTCACTGAATCTACCCCACCATTAACTGGGAAAACTACTCATGGTAACAACTCATTAGCTCAACACTTTCTGGAATTCATAAACACCAATGCCCTGGATCAACTTATCCACATACCCACCAGGGGCAACACTATCCTAGACCTAGCCATTACCAGCATGAGTGACTGGTGTTCCACACCTGAAGTCAACTCCTCGTTGGTCCAATCCAACCATAAGCTAAACACCCTTGATATCCACATCCAGCCCCCACCCCCCATTAAGGGAACCACAGTATAATATGTCTACAAAGCCAACTTCATGCTTCTTAAGACAGATGTGGTGAACTTCATGACACCCATGCAGATTGGACAATACAGTTACAACTGCTGATTACACAAATGCAATCTATCAGCACTTACACGAATGCATGGATTGTGCTATCCCAAACAGAACCAAGACGCTATACTCCTAATTAAGGAAGCCAATCTGGTGGTCCCCTGCCATAAACAAACTGTACAACAGAAGGAAGACACTGTGCAAGAGAGAGTACAATCCCATACATGGATGAGCTCCCTGGTCAGCCTCAGTAAGAAGGTGAGATCCCATATAAGGTCCTCCAAAGCTAGCTATGGAAACAAAACCACCACTAATTCCAGTGACAACCACAAAGCATTCTATAGCTAAATCAAATATATTGATGCCAACACCCAGATCTGCTCTGAGTTACAGCACGCTGGGCATGAACATTACAGAACCAACTGATACTGCCAACATCCTGGTAGATAGGTTCGGTGCTACCTTTGCCCCATCTCACCCCCTAAAGGGTCCATATCTATACATAAAGAGTGCAGAGTTCCTGTAATCACAACTATGCAGGTAAAAGCTGCACACTCTAAAGCCAATATCACAGCATTCATGGGACCAGACAACATCCCAGGCTGCGTTTTACATGAACTTCAGAATGTACTGGCTCCCCATCTACACACCATATTCAATAATAGCCTCGCATCAGGCTTTGTACCCCCTGAATGGTGAACAGCAACAGTTATCCCACTCCACAAAGGTGGCGCCACAATGGACCACAGGACCTATTGCCCTATAGGCCTGACTAGCCAGGTCTGCAAGGCTATGGAGCACATCATCATTTATCTCAGTCACAGAGACATTGGGTACCTCCAAACCTTTAACCCCTCCCAGTTTGGCTTTGTTAAGGGCAGACCATGCTTCCTAAACCTGGTGGACTTCGTAGAGACAGTTACCAAGGCATTAGATGAGGGTAAGGAGGTCCACACAGCCTACCTTGATCTCTCAAAGGCTTTTAACACCATTCCCCATTCTGGTATTATCGACATACCCATCCACCTGAACATTAACCAATACATCATGTGATGGTTTGCAAAGTGGCTCACGGAAAGAACTCACACAGTGGGAGTTGCATACCCTAGGTCCGACTGTATACCAGTTACAAGTGGCGTCCCCCAGGGCTCAGTCCTAGGACCCCTCATGTTCAGTATATACTTCTCTGATGTACAGGCAAGCACAGGAGGGCTTTGGCTGAAAAGGTTTGCAGATGACTGCAAATTAGGGGCCATAATTGTTTCCCCAGCTGATACAGACACCCTCCAGAAGGGTCTCACTGAGACGGCTACCTGGTGTCACTATCATGGCCTCAAGCTGAATACCAAAAGTGCATAGTCATCCCTTTGGATATAACTAATTACCCATGGGCTACCACATAGGTGCTAGTCCCCTACATACAGGAAAGGTAATAAGGGATCTGGGCACCCAAGTAGATAGCAATCTCTCCTTGGATAACCATAATGCCAAGCTGGTTAGAATATCCTTCTGCGTGGCCCCCCTAATCTCAAATGGGTTCGCATCCAGAACAAAGGAGGCCATTGTGCCTCCCTACTCATGACTTATTAGACCCATTAAAGGATACAATACCCCATTTGGGATGTACCTTACAAGACAACTGCAACAGCTTGAAAGACCACAACAGTATCACACCAAGAGGATTACTGACCTCAAACAGAAGACCTATGCAGCCCAACCTAAGAAACTCCAGCTGTACTCGGTTGCATACCGCATACTCACAGGTGCACTCTGCTTGACATACAAGGCCCATGTCCAACCCAGTATTGCTGGATATGCTCCACCTAAACAGAAGCCCCTGAGAGCCACATGCTCTAGGGATATACACCTAACCACATTGATGACTAGGACGTGCTGGATGGATAGATTCCTGACCCGGAGACTCCCCATGCTTTGGAACATGATTCCAATGTACATCAGGCAGGGCCCCTCACTAGCACTTTTCAAGGGAAACCTTGAAGGGTGGATGGGAGACAGACATGTACCCCGGGGATCACTGCAGTGGCTCTGCTGGACAGAGGCACAGGGAACTAATGGCTCTGCCATTCAGAGGCACAGGGAACTAACCTAAGGGGGTGGCAGAAACCAACACACTCTAGCTAGGCTTCTAAATACCCTTAGGCAGACAGCCTAGTACCTACCTTTGCACTTATTACATGTCTTATGTGCATGGATAGTTACCTAGCTCTTCCATTTTACTTTGCTATCGTGCTGATAAACTGTTGGGTGACTACAAGTCATATGTATCCTGTTATTGTGTATTGTAAATGCCAATAGACATAACTAATGTTTGCCTAACATAACAGTAATGCTATGTAACTTGTAATACATATCTGCCTACAATACTGTACATTACACAGTTATTGGCACAATATCCCACAATGCAAATCAAAATTGCACAGTGGGCCAACCTTCGACATGTTATTCTCAGTAATGCACCCATACATATGGCTACAGTTACAATATATCAACATATACTATCCTCTGTTATAGAGCATACTTGTTGGACCAGCCCTGCCACTGACAGTGGCTAGTGAGGAATATTTGGGTTCAAAGCACTTATATAGCATCCCTTGTGGTGTCAGCGGTGTTTGTCTTGTGACCAGAAGTACACACATAAATACTACAAGCATTACTATGCTCAACAATACATCACTACAAGATAACTGTTTCCACTATATGGATTGTGTACACTTTAAATATTACAGAACAGGTACTACGTACACAGACATACTGAGTGTTCTACATACCTTATTAGTAAACCGAGGTATCGTTGACTGTTAATTCAATCCTTTTCAGTTTGATTTTCAATCTTCTTTGTAACGTTCTGCTGGTATATACAGATGGTTTGAATGTGTGATAAGCCATCCTTTTATAGTTAAATATTGCTAACGTGCTATCCTGACCATGAATTGGTGTACCAAAGTAGTTAATTAGATGCACATCAGCTGTGCAGCTACTCCATTAGCCAATGCCATGGCAACAGTGGTGTATAATTCAGTACTCCACTTGGGCATTGTCCGTTTGCCTTACTTTCAAGGAAGACGGCCTGGATGTGTTGCTTGTGATGTATTTCAACAGCTATATGGAGACAGACAGAGATATATTAGCTTCATGACTCCCGTGGATTCTGTGTAATGGCTAGAAGATGTTGTTCTACATGTGAGTACAGCTGTTATATTTCAGAACATTGCTACTTATGCAGGGTTTGTTTGTACCTGATACTTCTGAAGATATTTCAGTCTGGCAAGGATGTTTGGGCAGCTCAAGGCTGTATGGCTATGCATGAACTGTTAGGTGGTTTACAGTGTGCTCACCAGACATCCTTGGTTTGGTGTACATGTGTATCATACGGTGCTGTTAATCAGTAATTGGTAACACTTCCCGGTGTACACACAACCCTCTGAAAGGGGATTAGTGCAAACAAACCCTGTAACATCAGCAGCTGTTCCATTGTATAACAGCAGCTATTTCACATAGAGCAATGTTAGTGTGTCTCTGACAAGGTATGTTAAGGCTTCTGCAGATGTCGCACAGTGAGTGAATGATTTGTGATGTTATTACAGTTTGTATTGAAATTTGTTTGGGTGTGGGGGTGATGTTGTTAGGTGTACATAGCATATGCAGGAGTGTAGGAACTGCTTTTATACATAATCAATACGTGCAAGAGAGTTCCTTCCCTATTTGAACACCTATCCTTTAGTGGACTAATACTATGGTAATTGCAGGCTGATTCATTAAGGCACTGTTAATTGGCTCCTGTATAGCATGCAGGTGATGTTAGTCCTTGATTCCTTTAGGCAATACATCAGAATGTAATAAAGTGTTGCTACATGAAAGCTGTGTATTTCTGTCATAGGTATTTGCAGTTATTGGAATTGTGTTGGTGACTGACCCTGTTTGGCTAGGGTTGCCACCTTTTCAAATGGCCATAGTGGGACATTTTCGGGACACATCAGATTTTACAGGTTGACAAAAACCCACGGTCAGTACAAGGGATAGAACTTTCCTTTTTTGCCTAAATATAAGCTTATTCTTGTAGCAGTTTAGTTGCTTATCCTGTTTCTTGCAACATGTAAGTATTTTAGATACAGAAAGAACTATTATATGCAACTATTACATTACATATGGGACATAATTATGTCCTACAATCTCAGGACGTTTGCCACGTTTAATATTTTTGGTCAGGACACAACCGCCCAAAGAGGGACTGTCACTCGCAAAGTGGGACAGGTGGTAACCCTGTCATTGGCTCATGTCCATAGCACATATTTGTAATAGTGTATAGGCATATACTCTCCATATCCTTTGTTCATAAAGTTTGGTCTTGACAGAATGTGTGATTTGCTATGGTCCATGTTATATTCATATATGAACACTTCAACCTACGGAATCCTGAAACCACAGAATTCCGATGCAGGGGTGTAGCTATGATTTTCAAATTTGTACTCACAGCTCTCAAACTGCTACCCCCCTCCCCAGCCAAGCTACGGCCATTCTCGTAATTCACGGTTCACTCTTTTAGTGTCGATGAAGAGACATTCGCTGTAATGCCTCTTCAGTAATATAATATAGATTCACTCAAACTCGGGTCCCTGATTTGAAAATGAACCTGAAAGTCAGTTCTTTGAAAAATGCAGCATGGTAGTTGGGGTAGAGGATTCATGCTTTTGTTTTCTGTAACTAAGGTACAGGTTTTGAGCTTGAGTAAATTACTAACCACCTGGCTACCCCTAACTAGGGTGTTTCATTCACACAAACACCCCTACCTACCTCTTAGTGCAAGAAATATGGACAAAGCCTAAAATAAACAGGGATAGATATTAAATAATGCTCGCATGAACTTAGAAAGTTGCTAGAATAACAGGATTTGTGCTAGTATGAGAAAGTTGCTAGAATAACAGGATTTGTGCTAGTATGAATTTTTCTAAAGGACATGAAGTCTGAAACTCAAATGTCTGTCATTATTTAGCAACTTCAGCCTTCAATGATTTTCTAGAAAATCACAAAATTTATGAGGAACAGAAAAAATATGGGGCGAAAATCTGGACATTCTGCAAAATTTGGACAGTTGAGAGGTATGCTACCTACCTACCACACACACACACACACACACACACACACACACACACACACACACACACCCCTCTTAACCTCTTAGAGCAACAAACTCATAAATAAAACTGAGGCAAAGGCCCAAAAATAAGGACATTTTTTTAAATATTGCTCTTATAAACTTTGAAAGATAATAGAATAGTAGTCTTGCATTAGTACGAATTTTCTCAAAGGTATGAAATCTGAAACTCAAATGTCTGCCATTATTTTCTAACTTCAGTCTTTAATGATTTGCCACTAATTTGCCAGAAAACTGCAATTTTATGAAAAACTGACCAAAAATGTGATGCAAAAATATAAAATTGACAGACAATACAGCTGGGAACCTGTCAAAGAAGGGACACCATTTTAATATGAGCACAGTTAACGTGAGCAGCTGACAATATTAGAGAATCTACATGCATTTCTGAAATAAAAGTAATGTATAACTCTGATCATTACAGCTATTTATAAAAGTAAACCCTCCACGTTTTCTTCCAAAATTGCTATTTTACGGAGAGATTATTAGGGGGAGAGCAACATTTTGAGCCAAAATTGGGGACAGTTGAGAGGTTTGGATATTCCTAATTCTATAAAGCGATTTATTTGCACATACCTCTCAGCCTCTTAATGCAGGAAATCTGGACAAGGCCAAATATATTGGGGGAACTTACAAACAATACTAAAAATTGATCTTGTATAAACTTAAGACAGTTGATAGAATATCAGATCTTGCTTTAGCATGCATTTTTCTGAAGATTATGACATCTGAAACTTAACGTTGGTCATTATTTAGTGACTTCATTCCTAAATGAGTTGCCAGAAAAGTTTAATTTTGCATTTTACAGCATGAACATCAATAAATATCTGCTAAACAAAGCAATGCAGTCTCACAATGATACTGGACTTAGCATTAAAACTTCTCTGCCCTTGAAACTCACATTCATTGAAACAGCATTGAAACCCACATTCAAAGAAAATACGTTTTGCCAGTGGCAGATAAAGATGAACTTTGGGCTGTTTTCAAATCATAGGTCCCTTGCACATGAAACATACACGTGCTCTTTGATACACCTTCCTGACTGTATTAAATTATATTCCTTGTACAATACAGTATAGTTGTTAGAGAGCATTTTAAATTTATTGTTTTGAACATTTTTCCAGTAAACAATGAAACAAAATACATGCACCAATAATGACAAAACAGCCCAGTTCATAACATTTCCATCATAAAAGTCTACTCAAACTTTTACAGTCCACCAGTATCAGTAAATATGCACAATCTCTGAACTAGTAAAAGCCTACATAATACCACATTAAAGAAATCTGTAACTAATGAAGAGGCTGCTGATAGCAAACAACTTTATATTTCATGGTTTCATCTACAAATAAAGTGCCTGTTGCCCTTGAGGAATAAATTGCCTATGTTGCATTACAAACAATGATATGCTAGTAATGTTGCAATAGGGAATGGATGGCAAACTGATAGCAGGTTCATAGTTACTACTAAATATCTTCGCCAAAACAGACTACAGCATCCACCCCCCTTTACAACACAGTATAGTATCAGCAATGCATTTATTGTCTGTGGGAGAAGAACCCACAGCCTTCTGCATCAAAAGCCAATACACTACCTGTTGTGCTATTAACAGTACAAGCAGACTCTTTAATTCCCCTGCAGCTCTCAGCTCCTAGTAAAATGTCGACACTCAGCTGTATCTCTGAACTTTGCGGCGCAAGAAATCTGGAAAAAGCTAACATTTATTGGGGGGGGGGCAAAAGCCCAAAAACCAGGGACACATTTTAAACATTGCTTGTATAATTTTGGAAAGTTGCTAGAATAGAATGTTGTGTTATTACCATGCATGTCTTGAACTCACAACCATATGCACTACAGTCAGTGCAACATACCACTATGCTAAATCAGCAGTTTGAAAAGTAGGAAGACAAACTTAATGGCTATCATTTAGATAGCTCTCAACCTCTTAGCACAAAAAACCTGGACAAACAAAGCCAATAATGAGGGAATACAAATTCAGTTCTCACTTCACACCTTAGCACAAAAAACCTGGACAAACAACAAAAACAATAATGGGGGAAATACAACTTCAGTTCTCAGTTCTCACCATAACTAACAACCATTAGAAAAGCAAATCTGAACAAAGTTCCAAAATGGTGGTGGTTAGGGACTTTACCCTGAAGCAAAGGTACAGGATTTGAGCATGAACACTTATAGCCAACAGGTGTAATATGTTGGGGCATTTATACACACGCACACACACACACACACACACACACACACACACACACACACCTCTTTCCAAAAAGGTGGGTAAATGATTATTTCTACATCTTTTTGCCCGCATGGCTGCCAACCATCAGACCACCCACACTGAACTTAAATGGATCCTTTCCTTAGAAGTGAGAGTCATATCCATTAGGGTGGGAGCCACCAGTGGGGTGGCATTATTCAGATAGACTTCAGGGTTTCTTGTGCCCTTGCTGGCATACCAGGTATAGGGAAGGTTTTATCCAAACTATGATCTCCCACAGATGGAGGGACATGTCACCATGTGGTTCACAATGCCTACCTGTAACACAAATACATGTACCTCTACACTTATTCAATGAAGGATGCTGCCAGCTGCCAGTTTGATGAACCACATGCCTACCTTGCAGGTCATTGTTCCATCCCTTCCTCTGAAGGATCACTTTACCATGTGACTTACTTCACTCCTCTTTCTCAACTTAGGCATTCCCATCCTTCCTGTCAGCTCCATCATGCACCTTGGTTGCCTACATTGCAATTAGGGTTTTAGCTCTCTATGCTAGTGGGCTGGCTACAATTAGGGTTTTATCTCTCTATGCTAGTGGGCTGGCAAGAAAGAGGGTTAGATGGTAAGGTTACAGTAGCAACACCCTCTATAGCAACACTGCCAACAAGCTAGATTACCCAAGACAAAACCAAACACATATTTTTTTTTCATAACTTAAGCCATGATTTAAGTAGTAAGCTCTGAACAGTCACTCTTCGATAGTCAAATAAACAGTAGTCATTACACAAGATTCAATATACATGCATTTAAGCTCATAAATTAATTACTAGCCAAAGTATTTAAAACTGAATAATAAAGTTGTTTACTTGAAATAAATTAACATATTTAATATGCAAACTGGAATAAGCTTGTACAAGAAAGTTCATCTAAATGTTAGATGACAGACAGCAAACACTATCATCTAATCTAGATCCTAACTAATTTTAGGTAAAGATATGTCATGCTACTATAGAACTTGCACACGTTTTACAGGTAGTTGTGCCTTTTTGGGTATCTTCCATCAAGAAAATCCAGCAAATCCCTCATTCTCAGTCACTCTCTGTCTCTCTCTCTCTCTACTCTCTCACATAGCACGCACACACACACACACACACACACACACACACGCACACACACACGCACACGCACACGCACACCTCTCTTACCTGATAATCAGTTTGTGATTGCCTTCCATGCACTACATCTTCAGATTTCCCGCTCGTAGCGATAATCCATTTGCGATTGTCTTCCTGCACATTTCCCGCTCGCAGCCAGCCGGACATGACGCGAACTCACTTCCGACTGGCTGGTATGCTCCTTAAAGGAGCCAACACTGTTTTAAAAAAGAAAAAAAATATGTACGTACATTTTTTTTTTTTTTTTTTTTAAAAAGCTACCCCCTCTTCTAAAGAACTTGTACTGAAATAAGTACAGTGCGTATGCCTCCAGACGTCCCTGTTCCGATGCACACAGTACCGGGCCCAGACTGCCAGACTGCCATACCCCACATTACCGACAGTGACATTTACTCGCGAAAGTAACACAAACATGGAACACACATGCACACACAGACATACTGCTACCCACCACATCCAAACAAACCATCCTACACTAAGTATAAGCAGGTGGACAAGGCCCCCTACACCCCCATGTGGGTGTCTGCACCCCCCACACCCCTTACTTTAATATTCTAACTCCTAGATCGCACAGACGCACAAAGCAAACCCACACATTACAGTCCCCCAGGATCACACACCACACTCAGAACACACACTTACACACACTACAGCACTCAGAAACACACTTACACACAGTAACCTACCTGAACTGCAACACCAGAAGCACTGACTAAATGTCTCTTAACATCGGGATTTTAAACCTTGCGCTTCTGATGTTTCGGTACTGTGGTCTTTTGGACTTTAAGGCTCGTGATTAAGCACATCGATATGTCAAGCAGTCGGTATTTGGTAGGTATCCCATTTATATGTACCTCCATGGTTATGTAAATGTTGTTAACCTATCTATATATCTGTAAATATATATATATATATATATATATATATATATGTATATCCCCATATATCAACATATCTCTCTCTCTCTCTCTATATATATATATATATATATATATATATATGTTGATATATATATATATATATATATATATATGTATATATATATATATATATATAGAGCATACACCTTTCATTGGGTACATGCCGATTTGTCCTATTTCCTCACATTCCTACCTTTTGTATTTTAACCTATCAGTATACACAACTGCCGTTGGTACATCTCAGTTAGATTAGTAGTAGGTTATTGTGTAGATTGTGTACATGGTTGCGTGTACTAATCCTGGCAGTGGTAATGTTACCTCTCAGAGCAGGCACTGGTAGTGCAAGAGTGATTAACGCACATTTCAGCGGTTCTGTGTTCCAAATGTTTATTATTCTGTGGAATACTACCTATATATGAAAGCTGTGGTTAAGGTATACTATGTAACATGTAAATCATCTCTGACTTTATTGGGATTTGAACCAGAACTGCACAGATATTATGCAAATGCTGTAGCCATTACACTATTGACATTAACGTTCCTTCTGCCTACTTCCTATGTCCATGATTCCTATGTGTAAGCTTGGCTACACAACAGGCGGAGCCACCCACACCCAGTGAGCTTCTCGAAATACCGACATAACACATGCATTGAGAGGCTATACATTAACATCCTAACTACATTTGGCATAGCCACTCACTGACACACTTCAGGGGAAACCTTGATGTGTGACTGGGCAACAGTATATACACCCCTGGGATCATGTGTCGCAGACACATACAGCCAGGGTGTGGGGGAGCCACTCCGGTTTTATAGCTGCAAGACCTTTTGGGGAAATTGAATGCTGTTGGGTTGTCATGTTAACATGCCCATTTGAGATCATTATGTGCTCCTATCACCCTACAGCACCCCAGTCTTCAACAGCTTCCAGCAACTCTGCCTGGAATCACTTCATTGGTTATGCTTGACAGAGGCTCAGTTACTTCATCAATGGTGCAGGTAAAGTCACCACACTATAGCTATGCTTCTAAATGCCCTTGGGCAGATAGCCTTCTACCTATCTGTGAACCTCTACAGTGCAGGCCATCTCCAACATCATATGTGAATATACAGAGTTTTCCGATCACAATATACAGTGTAAAATCACCATGTAGTCAGACAACAGTTAAGTACAGCAATAACATACAGACTACTGATACATGATCACTCCAAAAGCCTATCTTGGAAGCTAGTGGACCTGTATAGGTTTCAGGCTTTGTATTGCTTACCAGTAGGTTACCTACAGGAAAGATGGGACACAAGCACAGATGGGATACATGCTGGCAACAATGCCATACCAACTTGCATGTGTCAGCCTAAGGCTTTGGAATGCTGGCCAAGGCTATTGCCACACCCATGGTGCCATGTTTAGGCAAATCTCAGAGGTGGCTCTCACCTCTATGAACTGCACAATAGCGGAACCAATGAGGGTTAGGCGACTCAACACCAGGGATAGTACTCACAACATGCACGCACTCACATCACCCCTCAGTATGGACAACATCTACATCTGTTCTGTGACTGGGACCTGTATAAGGCTCCTGTGAGCACACCGGCACTACCAGACTACAACCCATAACACACATTTCAGCCACTGTACATGGACTGGCACAGACATGGAGGGGGTGTATCCATATTCATCGGGGATACCTACACCTCCAAGTTAGTGGGGCAGCATGATACCTCTGTGATCATCCATTTGCAGCTAACATCAGCCAAGACTGCAATACAAACTGTGAGCTGCTACAGATAACGCTCCATGACCCGGGAGCACCACTACAACTATCTGGAGACAGTGGTAAACATGACAGTCCTACCAGACACCCTGTTAATGATCAATGTCGGTTACCCTACACTTAACTGGATAACCTACATGAGTATTCACTTCCAGGCCCAGCACTTCCTGAGATTTATCACCTCATATGGCCTGTATCAGTTGGTAGATGGACTAACGAGAGGTGAAAACATACTCTAAGTGGTAATCACTGACATATGCAACAGGTGCACGACAGCAGAGGTATAGCGGTCACTGTTTAGATCTGACCATTAACTATTCACTGATGATTTCTACTCCCAACCATCTCCCCCACCCAAGGAACACACAGTGAATACCTTTCCTACAGCTAAATCCACAGTACTAATGACAGAGGTGTGAGGGTTCACAGCCCCCATGGTCAGGGATGACACTGCTCAAGATACAGACATAATTACAAATGCACTCTATAGGCACCTACAAAGATGCATGGGTCGTGCCATCAATGGCAAACCAGGACTAGCTACTCCTACACAAGGATACCAGTCTGCTGAACCCATGCTTTATACAGGCTATACAACAGAAGTAGTACAGTAGTCCAGAACAACAGCAAATCCCAAAACATGCAGACATTCGTGACCAGTATTAGCAACATACTTATATTACTCATGTAATCATCCAAGGCTGACATCCACAGGTAAATAGGCATGGATTCAGAATATGACCACAAAGGCTTCTTTGGCTATGTCAAGGATGTAAGCAGTAACACACAGATTTGCACTGTGCTGGTGCAAAATTGCACTGAATATACTGACCCTACTGATAGCACCAACACACTTGATGATACATACCGAGCAAGCTTCTCCCCCTACTGGACCCACAACAATACCCAAAACATACAGTATCCCAGACATCTGTGACATACAGGTGGTAATGGCCCTTTCAAATGGCATGACAGAGCATCAATGGAGGCAGATGGTGTCCCAGACTGCATCCTGCAGGCACTACAAGACAAAGTGGCCCCTTGCCTAATATAACAATTCAACATCAGCCTCTACACAGGCTACATGGCCATTCACTGGCACATGGCAACAGCTATTACACTCCTCCAAGGTGGTGACACAGCTGACCATGGTAACTATTACCCCATAGGTCTAAGTAGCCTGATCTGCACAGCTATGGAGCGCATTCTCATGGCATTCATGAACATAGACAATGGTAACCTCCAGACACTTGACCCAACCCAGGTCACCTTGATTGAGTGCTGATCATGCCTACTGAACCAGTTTGATATCTTACAGCCACCCAGACTTTAGGTGGGGGGTGTGGTAGTTCACACATACTACCTGGACCTCGCCAAGGGTTTTGACACCATTCCGCACTCAGGTATTATTTCTACATTCACCAGCCAGTACATACACTCATACATCACAGGTTGGTTTGCCAACAGGCTTACACACAGAACCCACATGGTAAGCCTAGCAGCTTCCAGGTCCAACTCTTTACCAGTCACAACTGGTGCCCCACAGGACTCAGTCCTAGGATGCCTACTGTTTGCCATATACTTCTCAGAGGTACGGGCTAACACAGGTGGACTACAGTAGACCATGTTTGTCAATTACTGCAGACTGGGAGCCATAACTGACTGTCCAGCTGTCAGAGACATTCTTCAAGAGGCCTCACATAGACCAACACAGGGTGTCAGAGTGATGGCCTCCAGCTAAAGGCCACATACTGCATGGTCATTCCATTTTGGGAAACTACACACACACATATTAATACATGAGTGGCAGACAGTATAATTCAGATGATGTAATGGGTATGTGGGGACTACATTACATAGTGATCACTCCTTTGAAAGTCATATGTACAAAGTAGTTAGGGCATCCATCTATGTAGGCCATCTGATTACTTAAGGGTTCACATCTAAACAAACTTAGGTTATTGAGCCCCTTTACTCATCAGTTATCAATCGCATCATCGAGTATGATAACCCATTTTAGATGTACCTCAGAAGACACATCTGACAGCTGGAAGGGCCATGAACGTACCTCGCATAGAAGGATAATGCCTTCAAATATGTGTTCTATGCTGCCAGACTGCATAAACTCATGCATTACTCAGTGGCATCTCGTTTACTTAGGGATGATATTTGCTGGCTAACAAAGCCGTGTCCAAGTCAGGCTTAATGGATATGCTTCACCTATGGGCATCCATGTCACAGTGAGCCACACACTGTAATGAGCTACACCTTACCACAACCATAACTGGAAGATGCTGGAGTGACAGATTCCTGTCACAGGTACTCCCCATTATTTGGCACTACATCCCTGATTACATTATACAAAACCCCTCACTGACACTCCAGGGAATCCTTGCAGAGTGGGTGGGGAACAGTGGATACACCCCAGGGATCCCGCAGTTGGCTCTGCTCCACAGAGGGACAGTTAGTTAATCAATGGGGTGGTGACAGCAGACACTTTTTGCCTATGCTTATGACTGGCCTCGGGCATTTAGGCATGTACCTATCTATGTATCTATGAACCTATACATACAGTATGGACACATGCTGATAACTTAATTTACTGTTCAGGTATTGACTTACATTGTGCCAATGGCAGTTGTGTGTACAATAGTTGAGGGCTGCCTATGTAGGATGCAGACAGTAGACCACCTATACATGACAATTTACAGGTGGTCGTGTGTGTGTGCCATCCATGTTTGCTGTGTGTGCAGGTGGAGAAGGGTGTCAGTCCATAAGTGCCTACACTGTCAGTGTGTGTGCTATATGTTCCCTCTTTGCCAAGGTATGGGCATACTGGGCATGCCTCCATCTGCCTACTGGGGATGGCACAGGGTGTTCGTGGTCTGAGTCCCTCTGTGCCTGTGGGGCCCATGGCAATGGTGGTGGGCTGTGTGGGCTGTGTGGGCCTTCACCATTCTTTCCCTGCTGCAGCTGTTTCCGCAGGATCATATTGTGTAGCATGGCAGATACTATGAAGATGTGGGAACACGTGCCTGGAGAGTACTGCAAGGCTCCACCAGATATGTCCAAGCAACACAAGTGTGATTTCAGTATCCCAAACACATGCTCTATGATGATCCTGGTTTCTGCATGTGCCTCATTATGGCGTTCTTGCGTGGCTGTGTGTGCATTTCTGATGGGAGTCATCATCCATGGTTCCAGTGCATAGCCAGCATCCCCCACCAGTTGGCTATATGGGATGTCGCCCCTGGGAAATACCTGAAACAGCTGTGAGGCATGCCAGATGTGGGAGTCATGTTAGCTTGCAGGGCTGCCAGCACACACATCCATGATAATACCATGGGCATTGCACACGATCTGGCAGTTGATGGAGGGGTATCCCTTGCAGTTTATGTAGCACCTACCCTGCTCACCGGGTGGTGTCTTGATATGTATGTGCGTGCAGCCTATTGCACCCAGTGCCTCCGAGTAGTCTGCCACACAGTGGAAGAGACGCATATTGCTGGCTAACTCCTCCTGTGTTTGGGGGAAGTATATGTGCTCATTGGCATGTGGTAACATGGCATTGTGGAGTACCCTGGATGCTGATGCCTGTGAGATCCCCATGATATCCCTAGTTGGCCTTTGAAAGGTACCTGTGGCTAGTATTCTCAAGCTTACACATACCTTCGTGTCCACTGGGATGGGATCCCCTCTGCTATTTCTGGCTCTGAGGCGTGGCCGACACAGCTCAGCAAGTTGCTGTATGGTGTCCCTGTCCACCCTGTAATGCTCTACTATCTCCAGATCATGTAGCCCCTGGTAGGTTACCCTGGGTCTGAGCACTCTTCTCCTCCACCGGTACCTGAGATGGTTGTCAGCATCATCCTCCACACCACCGTAAGTCTCCAACACATGCTGGTGAATCAAAGCTATGGCAGCCCCTAACATGTACATATTAAAAGTTCCCCATCTGTATATATCAATGGTGCAGTGTGTCTGGAAATACACAAGTGTGTGTGTGGGGCTTTCACACCTTATACTATTGTGCAATGGATGATGCTGGTGTAATTGGGTATGTATGTGCAATTCCAGCTGCAGGGTATCTTAATTATGGGTTTTACAGCAGGTACTGCTATTGTGGGGCCTTTGGTGTTGAATTACACTTGACTGCCATGATTCATCTATTGCCCTTTACTTCACTTTTCAACCCGATTCCCCTCTCATTATCAGGCATGCATCCAGCTGCCTGCTTTCTTGTTTTGTACTTTCCCAACCCAGGATTGTGTTGCAAAATGTGTTATGTAGCTGATCAACTGCAAGTTTGCTTTGTTCTGCTGTGACAGTTCTCTTTTCTTTGCAGTATGGCACCTCCCTTTTCCTGTTCTGCAGGTAGATGTTAGCAGCCTTGTTAGCTGTTGTCAATGGCCCACTGTGAGTTCCTAGGTGTTAATTACTAATTTGTACTCCAATTACCATGCTGCAGCATTTCCTTATTGTCTTCCCGTATCCTTCCTGTTTCAGCTATGGTGCACACCTCGCACAGCCGCTTACAGGGTTTTGAGCGCATTTTCATCCGCGTTCACATGCACTTTCGGTTACCTTGTGTGCTCTCAGCTAAGCAAAGCTATGGCTACTTCCACACCCCTATCCTGTGGCTTTGCTTAGCAATAGGCAACCCGGATTAGCAATCCTCCAATGTGCTTACAGCTACGGTGGTGGACCCCTCTCTTGATGTCATGTTTACCTCCAGGCCTCACCTCTGTGTTGTACCGCTATGCTGTGTGGTACATCCTTACGCCGGCAGGGATTTTGTGATTCAATATTACTTGACTCATTTGCATGGCATTGACTACTAATTCCTAGTTATCGCACAGAACACTGTCATAGACCCTTAGCAACCCTTGCGCCATGGTTGTGGTGTGGCATGCATGCTATTGACTATTATGGGGAATTCATGTATTGTGTTACATTGCAGTTTTATGACATCTAAATATATTTTTATTGTGATCCCATTTGCGCACTGATGCACTGCAATTTTACTTTGCGTTAGTGTAGCAATGACATTAAATACTATTTTTATGTGTTGTGCATGTTTTTTTATGCCATTGGCTATACATTTAGCCATTGGCATATATTAACATTATAATACATAAGTCTGGTCCGCTTTCATGGCTCTGATTTTATGTTTGAAAAAATGTAAACCTTTTTTTTGGTTTACATTTCTGCATGCTTATGCTACACCTGCACCACTTCATGAATCGCTATATACCTTCATTTGCATGCTACACTGTTGTGCATGGGGTAATTAGCATACATACACCGGGAGCTGCACAGCTCTGGCATACGCTGGTAGTGCACATGGAAACAGCTCGTACCTGAATCGCTCGGCGGCCATATTTGGCATTAGATCGCCGACGCTACTCCTGCGCCTGGTGCAAGCTTCATGAATCCCGGGGTATATTTTCAGCTATTTTCCATCCTGGCAATTAGTCAAGAAATCATCATGTTCATAAGGGGAAATGAGCATCTGTAGTAGGTTCCTACACATTATCTTCAGTAATACTGGTATTCATTATTATACGGCAGTTATCCAGTCTAATTCTAATTATTTTGTGTAACATGTTAAGTATGTTGCAGGTTCATAGGTTTTTGCTTAGCATTCAGTTTGGACAATCTTGTAAACTGGATGGATTTGCCACCCCCGCAATGAGTGCCGTACTGTATACTACAAGCGTAAATTTGTGGGTACTCATCCAAGTTTCAAAACAGAGCTTGACGAAAACCAGAGTATTAAAATATTTGATATACAAGGAGAACTTTTTCCATTAATACACAATGTTTTTTTTGGGGGGGGAGTGAGAAATGTATCTCCCTAAGAATTTCTTTTGTGTATGATGCAATGAAGGTTGAGATCTTTGAATTAAGTGTTTTAGTATTGTCACCATTTTGGAGGTAGAGAAGGTATAGTAGGTCAAAACTTTTATAACCCCTGAAAGCAAGGCAGAGATAACAAGACGAGACAGAAACAGAGCAAATCAAAAGACTTTTCAGCCTGTCCAAGTAGGTAAGACACATTACATTCATTCTAGTTAACCAAGATGTTTGAAGAGGTATATTCCAAATGCTGTACTGTATTGTATGATTAGCCTGATGAGGGAAGAATACAGGTGGATTATAACACCATTGAACCTGGAGGATTCATGACTAACAGAGCAAGGTAGATGGATTTCCCAACTATAAAAGCTACATAATGATTAAAGAATAGTTTACTGCTGGCAAAGATACTGAGATCTTTTATACATGTGCCAGCCTTAAGTTTGGTCTTTTTATGTTGTAATCAGTAGAAGAGAATTGTTTCCAAAAGTCAGCTCCCCTGGATTTTTTAGTGTTAAGTTTAAGGCCATTGTTGGTACAGGAGGTGTTGGTTCTGGCTAGCTAGCTACATTTGGGGGCTATAAAGTGCCTGCAGGGGATTAATTTGTTGTCATTCACAAACTTTGTTAGCTGCAGACCTTTAACATCTGCTTACGGAACAAAGAAGTAGATCGTTAAGAATATGGGACCCAGGACATAGCTCTGCAAGACACCAGTAATGACATACCTTTAAGTCAGTAGGTAGCACCAATACTTATTGACTGTATTTACTCAGGTAGCCAGTTCTCAACTCAATGGGTGTGTGACATAAAGGCTTATGTTTAGATGTCAGTTTGTCAATAATGTTAGACTTGGGAAGCATTATGGTCAGCATGACCTTTGCAAATGACATCTGCTACATTTTCAAAGAAATCAACCAAATTAGGGAGAGAATATCTATTTTTCACAATGATGAATTGATTAGGATTGAGGATTTCTTGTTTATGAGGATGATCATAATCCTTTCCATAAGGCAATAGTTGCTATGGTCTATGGTGGAGCTGCCCTTGTGGTGTAGCACCATGATGTTCATTCTCCAAAGATCAATTACATATCCTGTGGAGCAGCTAAGGCTGAAAAGGTTAGCAGTAGTTTGGAAATATTATACTTTGTGCTAGATCTGAGATAGCCTGTCATATTGCCTGGGTCTGCAGAACTATTGCTTTTGAGTTTGGATAGAGAGTCTGCACAGTTATGGTTTGGAGAAGGTGTGTTTAGTGATAAAAGGGAGAAAACGTGGGAGTAAATGGAAAGAGTGAAACTGAAACTGTGTGTTTTTCAGCTAGGAAGTTGGCTACAGCTTTGGGGTCATAATAGGTAGATCTGTTCAACTGGGGATCAGAGAAGCGTTATGTGGCACTTTACTCCTCAGATATTTAGAAAGGTCTTATGGTTATCATTGGTGAAGGTGGCTAATTTCAGTTCATATCCTGTCTTAGTCTTCCTAATGACACGCTTGCATTCTTTGCTAGCCTGTCTAAGTATCTTCTTTTTTATTTATGCATTTATTTTAACTTTTTAGCCCCATTGGACCTCATTGATGTCAGCATCCCAGTGTCCCACATCTGCAATGTGTCTACCAGCATTCTCCTAAACACCACCACAAACTTGCTGCTGCATTGCTGGGACCAGTTGTGGATCTTGAGGGCATCCTGGGGGCTTGGCCATCTAAGCTTCTGTCCAATTTTTTTTTTTTATTTTATATGCCCTATGCACTTTTCCCTTTTCCTGCTGGCTGCATCCAAAGGCAACTCTCCTCTTTGGACTATGTCTCCTCTTTTAGGGAGCATCACTAGTGATTGCCCCCACCCCAAGAAGGGCATGCCCATCCCTCCCTGTCACTCCATCTATCTCTGAGCTGGTAATCAAAGCTGGGTCAGGTGGTCCATCATTAGGGCTTTATCCCTCTACTCCAGCAGAGTGGGTTGTGTGAGTATCTTCTTATGTTCAAGATGGGGAATTTTTATATGAAGCACATATTTTCTCCTCTTATGCTAAAGTTTACTTATTTAAAAGTTTCAGCATAGCGTTATACTTTTGAATTCTCCTTTATACGCATGCCAAATGGGGATGTAGTGTTTTATACACTAGTTAAGATGGATGTAGAAATTAAAGACATATGTTGCAGCCTTAAGGAGTGGTTTATCAAATGGTGGTGCCTTTTGAATTTATTCATACCTTAAGGGATGTTAGGTTGGTTTTGGAGTAGTCTATGAATATGGTTTAGTTAGTGTACAGAATGTACTGGTTCTGAGAGTGAAGGTGATAGTTTGGTGGTCAGATCTGATCAAGGAAGAAATTATGTTGGTAAAGGTACAGGCAACTATAATGACAATGGAAGGTATGTTTTCCTTCCGATGGGTGCTTGGACTATTAGATCTAGGGATTAAGAATTCATAAAACTGAGGAACTACTGGATGTATTTATTATTTGCTATGTAAGATTTCCAATTAATGGATAGGTAGTTAAAGATTAGCTTATTGGGATTATTAGGTATAGAATTCACCTTACTAAGTTAGGTACTACAGTCATCAGTAGACATTAAGGAGATTTATAGTTAGCAACAGTGTAGTAATAGGTTTAATTTCACGTGACTAAAATGTGTAGCATTTCCCAGCTGGTGTCATGAGAGATTTATTGTTTCATAATTGAGAAAATAAATGTGTACACTTCCGTGCCACTTCAAGATGGTCTGAATGAGTGATAGGTGGAGTAACCTTATACAGATGGAGTAATATCAGTTTAATGAAACCGAGTTTCATCCCTTATCCCTAGCTTGCTCATCATGCCTTAGCAGGATTTGTTAAAAATGAAGGTTCAGTGTAGATATGAGGGTGATGATTTCATTACTTTAGCGTGTACATAGGATTCCATACTCAGCTGCATCCATTTTGAAACATCTTTAAAAAAGCATTTGATTCCATCTAGTAGAAGTATTTATGGCAAATCCATAGAAGAACAGGATTTCCTCCTGAATATGTTCAAGCAGTAAGAGCCCAACACTACAATTTGGGTCAAGGTTTTGGATAGTTCAACCCTTTCAACCTTCTTAGAGTTGAAATGAGGTTCTTGGCAAGGATGCCTATTTTCCTCTTATTTGTTCCTAATGGCCAAAAGCTAATTATCAGGGCAATCATGTCTTCACCATTGCTTCTTTGTTGGAATACAGAGACCAAAGAGGTGAAGGTATTAAAATTTACTAATGACTATTTAACTCTCTGAAAGAAGATATGCTGCACCTCTCTAAGATTTTTAAGTAATTCCAGAAAAAAAACATCAGGGCTGAAGATTAGCATTATAAAGATGGAAATGTTTCAAGGCTGATTAGATAACAAAGGTATTGATGGAAGATGAATAATTTCTTCCCTGAAAATGGTGAAAAAGCCTTAGAGATACTGTGGTATACATCTCCACTCAGCTATAGCAACTATGATTAACAGAAACTTAGTGTATAATCTGAGTTGTACATTATAGTGCACTCATGGTTACATCTTCATTTCATGAGGAAAACAAATGTCCTCTAGAAGATGTTTTGTCCGAAGCTGTTTTACATCCTTCAGCATTTCCCTGTTAATCCTAGAAGCCCATGGTTAAGTAAGCTCCAAAAGTCAATTAAGAATTTTGATTGAGGCAATGGATGACAAATGATCCCCTGTTGTGTTCTACATATGCCCTCAAAGAAGGGATGGATGGTGCTCTCTGACATCAATGCAGTTGCCTTCATAATGTAAAGACTCCTATACATATCTGTGTATGACCATCCCTTTTGAGCCAGTCTTGAAGCCAAGGTACTTGCCTTTCTCTGTTAGCAAAGTTAGAATTTGACAAAGCTATGCCTTTTCATTTAAAAGGCTAATAATATATATGTGCATCACAGAAAGATATCCAGATATTTAGAAAAGCACACATTAATCTATATGTGGGATTCCTCGATGCACTGGTATAGGTTAAGGGCACACATATTACGGTGGGGAGATTGAAGCAAGCATGGTATGCAAAGGTTGCTCCAACTTACTCAGATTAATGAAAGACTGGAACTCACTACTTTTGATTCTTTATACAGAGCATTGGCACCTTATAAAAGATAAGGGGAAGCATTTTCACCACAAGCATTTAAGCTTAACTTTAAGATTAATGATATAAATAGCACTTCCCCACCAAGCAAAATTTTGAACTGCCTCCTTCCTTGGACTCATTAAGCCAAGGAACCCTTTAAATAGGCATACTTTATGCTTGCCTATTACACCCTGAAACTGAGTATATGAAGATTCCAGTATTGATGGGAAACATAAGGTGCTGTGCATCAGAACATAACCAAATATTAAATTCCAATAATAGACCCTTAGGCTATGTTTTCTTGCTTGAGCATTAAATGAAGCTCCTCTTTAATAAATACAGGATGCTCATGACTGGATGCCCATGAAAAAATAAATACAACTTTATTCTGGATGTCTTTAGTTCAAATTATTAATACCCAATTCCAAATTCTTTTCATAAATTCTGGGAATACCCTTTGGAACAAACGGAGGTACTGCCAGCACAGCTAGCTAGAATTTTGTAAATAATTATATGTCATTTGTGAGTATCAAACTGATTCATGCAAGATGCTGGTGTTACAAATGTGCTAAAACTGTATGTCATGTGTATATCAAACAGATTTGTACAGACATTTGTGTTAAAAAGGTATTTGTAAATTGCCTGTGTTTGAAATGTATGCAGAGTGTGCCTTACTGGAGAAAACATATATGTGCATGCACTATTGTAACTGCTTAAATGTATATGTTTCAACAGAAGAAACTGGAGGGTTAACCTCAGTCTAGCAAACTTTGGAAAAATATCTGAAATTAAATCACTTTTTGGCTAGGCCGTAAAGATGCTATCTCACAGGTTTCAAGACAACCAGAGACACAAAGTGTGTACTAGGAAGCTTACTGCATTATCTTTGAGGTAAACTAATTCCCACTCAGGAATAGTGGAAGTGTTTAGTTGTTTTACAACTTCCAGAAGATCAAGAGATCTGAGCAAAAGCCCTTGCATGTGTATTTTTATAGGTAGGTACTAAATACTGCCAGCTGCCAGCAATGGGGTTTTGCATAGGAACCAGAAGTCAAATGACCACAAATAATGTAATTTTGCCAGCTATCCAGTAGTAATATTTTTGTTATTATTTTGAGAAGTCTCTTAGAGAGACAGAGCGTTCTGTATTCTGCCTTGGACCTGATAAAAAGAAGAAACATTCACCACTCATCTGCCTTGCTCTATTAGGTAAGTTATTAGGGAATAGTGATTCTCTTAGATTCAGTCAAGAATATAGTGAAGCTTAGTTTAGATATTGTTTTCTTTACTTATCAGAACTTGTTCTGCAGTGTTATTTTAAATATTTCCTGTGTTTTGAACTCTGATGTCACTGTGAATATATACTTAGTATTTTCTTGTTCTTTTATTATTTATTGTTAAATATACTTAAACTTATCATTGTGGATGATCTTTGTAGAGATATTTAAGTTTGACAGTGCTTGCATATTTATTTGGTGACACTGTGTGGGCCACTCTTAATAGCCTTGTCCTTGGTCAAACTACCATTTGTATTAATATTATTTTTACTCAACAAAATTGTACACCCTTTGTTAAGGGCCTTACAGTAGCTAGCAAAGGGTTCTGGTGGCAGTGAAAACTACCTTATAGTTGGGCAAGAGGGGGCATAGCTAGTAAAACTATGCCAGCCTTTCCCAGGTTTGTGTGTGTGTGTGTGTGTGTGTGTGTGTGTGTGTGTGTGTGTGCTTGTCTGTGTGTGTGCAAATCAAATTTCCAAGAGTGTGTGTCAGATACTTGGGCAGGGACACAAAGCACTGGTTGGACAGAGAAAGTATTGTAGGACTTGGTTTGGAACCTTGGCTAAGGATTCAACTCTATAGTGCCAGTGGGGAGTCTTACTGGGGATTTGGGGAAAGAGAGAGAAATCAGCCCCAGACTGTCTGTGGTCTCTGTGTGCTGTTAAGGGAAATTGCACTTGATGCAAAGAGTTGCATCTGGAAATATTGTGTGTGTATTGTTATTCTCAATGAACGTCCCTCTACAGGTGGCAGTGGTGAGGATTGAGGCTTCTTGATTACTGATCCAGAGGTGGCATATCCACGTCACATATTGGTTGGCAGTGGTGGCTCATCACACCCTTATGCCAAATCAATATGGCAATGGGCATCTTGGAAAGTCCACAATTTCTTAGATATATTATAGCCCTCAATCTGTCATAGTTATTTTAATGATTTCAAGACTCAGCACTATAGTATAAAAACTGTGCAGTGATCTTAACAATGATTACAAGCCTCTAACAGCTTCCCAATGAAAGAATCTTATGACGAAATCCACAAATTAGTGTTTTAGATTTGTTACAGACTAAGCTAAGGTTATCATAGATCTTAGTAACACAAATTTCTCACATTCTATGTCTACGTTTGAGAATCTATCTAACTAATTCTTTATGCAACTCTTTGCAAGATTATTTGATTTGTTTATGTCCTTGAGAATGTCTGATGCTTGTTTTTCATTCCTAGTAATTACTTTCACTTGATGGTTTGCCTTTCTTTGCTTCATAGAAAAACAGCTGTTCTCTAGTTGCACATAAACAAACTGTTGGACATTATGATTAAGTGCTTCTTCTATATATTTCTTCTACATATAAGACTTTCTGTTATTGTAGCAGTTATCCTTTTTGAATGTTTGTTGTTGATTTGCAATTGCAAAGAACTATTGAAAACATATAGGGGCAGGGATAAGCTATGCAGGCCCAAAATACAAAATTACCTCAAAGCAGATATAGATATTAGGTCTTACAAAATAAATAAACATTGCCCCAGTCTACTTACCTTAAAAAGGAAAATGTGATTCCACTGTGGCATTAGTAGAGTGGATAGAGTTTGAATATGTAATGTCACAGTGAGTTTCACCACAATGGATTGTATTCTGTGAGTTTGCTGTGCACTTTTCAGTGTTTCGCCCACTTTTCTTCATTGTGGTATGACATTGGAGTTGGTATATGTAATTTTGGGGGCTGTGGGTGCTTATCCTTCTCCCACACACATATATACACACACACACACACACACACACACACACACACACACACACACACACACACACACACACACACACACACACACATACACACATTCAGGCACACATGCACACATATTGGGGGTGGAGAGGGACTTGCCCCCTATAAAAAATATATTTTTGTGTTTTTTTTTTTCAGATTCTTTAACTCGCCATTTTTGCCTTGTAATTTGCAATGAATGGTGAGTCAAAAGATCATTCTACACATTCATGTAGGGAAATCAAACAAAAATGCTACGTCACAGGTCAAAAACAAATGAAAAGTAAAACATAAAACAAGCATGCTAAAAGAAGACCAAAAAATAAAGAAAATGTAAGTATGCAAACTAAAAAAATCAAGAAACCCAACAGAGTCAAACAGCACCTTTAGCTAGTAGGTCTTAGAGAGATTAAACCTTATTCTGTTTTGTTTACCTTAAAAATGTTATTTTTCTACTCATCTCACAAGAAAGAGAGACCTAAATCATTTGCATTCAAAGAATACAAAACAAATTATTGCTAATTGGCCCTAGCCAAGAACAGTCTTTTAAAACTCTAAAAAGACAATTTAAAACAAGCAATGTAAAGCAAAATAAATGAAAATGAAACAAGACCCTGGCAATAATGGAACTAGATGTAATAATGACTTTTTTTAACAAAGCAAAGCAAAATAATGATTCAGTTGTAGAACTTTCTAAACTGTATCATACTATACTTGTAATGGTTATTATAAGATAATTATGTATTAAATGACTGCAGAATCCTAGGCAGAGCTTTATGTTCTCTAAGGTATAATATTCACTCTGCATTCATATGGAGTCTAGTGTGCCTTCTGTTGAATAACACAGGTATTCTTTCATGAAGAATTCAAAAATTGTATGAAGATACTGCTGGACTTGATGAAGTGCTGTTGCATTTTTGACCCTATGAGAGAGAGAAAGGAATACACAGTGCCAATGCATATTGGGTCCTCCTCTGATCAGGATGTAGGGA
This sequence comes from Protopterus annectens, assembly GCF_019279795.1. NCBI lineage: Eukaryota > Metazoa > Chordata > Ceratodontiformes > Protopteridae > Protopterus > Protopterus annectens. The sequence continues at coordinate 437,170,893 of NC_056741.1, read as the reverse complement.
AGTGTTATTCAGCATTACAGCTCTACACAGTACATGAGTGACTGACAGCTTCCTCCAAATAGAATTATTTTTGGAATTCATTGCAGTAGTTTCAATGATGTTCTTCATATTGAGCCCTGCTGCAGTAGCCTTAGCTATGTGAGTTATATCCTGCCAAGGATAGCACATCTGGCCAGCTTCCAAAAGTCTCAGGACACCTTCCACATGCCCAAACTGTCAAGCAGCTCAAGGTGCGCTGACTAAAAAACATGTTTATGCACAAAGCCCTTCAATGCTATACTGTTGCCGAAGAAAACAATCCTATGAAGCCTCTAAGGATTGATGTTTGGCTTGTGCTTTCCTTAGTTGAGCAAATAAATTCCCTTTGGGAACAAAAAAAAACTTTAATTTTACAATTCTTTATTTATGTTTTATTACTTCCCTCTTCAGGAAAGCTATTTCAAAGCTATGAGTGTTGTGTTTTAATACACTGTCTCAAGATTGTAACTTACTTTGAAACAGAGCACTCGTTTCTATCAGTTTAAATGCTTGGAGAAGTAGGGCAGTGGATGTATGACTTGTGCCAGCACAGCTAGCTGGATGTTTGTAAATAATTATATGTCATTTGTTTACCAAACTGACTTGTATAGATGCTTGTGCTGAAATGTATTTATGATGTTTGCTTGTGTTAAAATGTATCAACAGTGCACCCTGCTGGAATGAAAAGAAATGTACATATATTATTGTAACTGGATTAAATGTATATGTTTTAATAGAGGATACTGGGACAGCAGAGATTAAAGTACAGTTTTGTACCTACCATAAATGTAGATGTCCAATAGGTATGCATCTGCAGTCATAACATATGGGTTGTCCTGCCTCAGGCAGCCCTTCGATCGGCCGGATTCCAAAGTCTGGGTCTGGCCTCGGCTGATGTCGCACTTTCCCCAACGTCAAAGCTTCTGGGGTATAAAGGCATCAGCCGATGCCATTTTCCTCAGTGTTTCTTGCCCCAGATGCCAGGTGCCCTCTAGGAAGGCTAAATTTGGATAAATGTAGAATGTTCCAAACAGTAGTAAAAAAAAAAAAAAATATATATATATATATATATATATATATATATATATACATATATACAAACAAACAAATACACCATAATAGATTCCCCCGGCTAGCTGAAAGAGGGGTAAGCACCCTAGGAATACCACAGAGGGGAAGGAGGGTGGGTAATCCTGACTGCAGATGCATACCTATCGGACATCTACATTTATGGTAGGTACAAAACTGTACTATGTCCTTCAAGGATGCATCTGCAGTCATAACATATGGGTAGAATACCATAGCCAAACTGGGGGAGGAGGCACTAAGATAAGGATGGTGTAGTTAAGATCCCCTGTAAAACTGCAGTTGCAAAGCCTGCTCAGGATCTGGAGTATAAAGGTAGATTATAATGCTTGGCAAATGTATGCACGGAGCTCCAAGTAGCAGCTTCTAAAATGTCCTTGGTAGCCACCCCTCGTAGGAAAGCTGTAGTGGTGGCTGTGGCCCTTGTGGAATGAGGCCTGATATTTTCAGGAGCTGTCTTTCCATGAAAAGAGTAGCAAAAGCGAATGCAATTTCCTATCCATTTTGAAATTGTCTGCTTGGAAATTGCTTTTCCTTGCACCCCAGTTGCATAGGCTACAAAAAGTTGGTCAGTCTTTCTGCTGGTTTTAGTTCTGTCTAGATAGTAGCGTAGTTGTCTGTATATCCAAGGTGTGCAAGAGTTTTTCTCCTTTGTTCTGTGGGTTAGGGAAGAACGTAGGCAAATGAATAGCTTGGTTCAAGGATACCCTGGATACCACCTTTGGCATGAAAGTAGGATTGGTTCTCAGAGACACTCTATCCTGGTGAAAAATAAGGAAAGGCTGCACTGCCATTAATGCCTGTAGCTCGAATACTCTTCTTGCTGAAGTGATTGCCAGAAGGAAAGCAGTTTTCCAAGATAAAAACTGTAAGTCTGCTGATGCTGCTTGTTCAAAAGGAGGTAGTGTCAATTTTTCCAGCACAAAATTGAGATCCCATGCAGGTAGAGGGGGTCTCCTTGGAGATTTAACATTTTTGATCCCTCTCAAAAATTGTCTGAGTAGAGGGTGAGAGAAGCTAGGAGGATCCATATTGTATTCTGCTGAAATTGCTGAAGCATGAATCTTAATGGAAGAGTAAGACAAGCCATTGTGGAACAATTCTGCTAAGTATTCTAGGATGTGTGCTAGGTTTACCACTGTGACATCTGTGCCCTTTGATGTGCTCCAAATGAGGAATCTCTTCCATTTAGCTGAGTATGTCTTCCTTGTGGGTCTGCAAGCCTCCAGGATAATGTCCTTGACCCTCTGAGATAAGACAGTTTGGTTTGGTTTTAAGCAATTTTCCAGGCAGTTAGTTGCAGAGTTTTCAAGTTTGGATGCAGGGTCTTGAAATTGTTCTGCGTTAGAAGAAGAGGCCATAGGGGTAGAGGCCATGAGTTCACCTGAGGCATGCTTTTCAGTAGCGGATACCAGTGTTGTCTTGGCCAGTCTGGAGCTATTAGTATCACCTTTGGCTGTTCCTCCCTGATCTTCAGTAGAACCTTGTACATCAATGGGAGAGGTGGAAATGCATACACTGTTAGGGCATTCCAGCTGAAAGAGAGAGAGTCCACCCTCCAGGCTTGTGGGTGGTATGTCCTTGAGCAGAATTTCTTCAGTTGGTGGTTGAGAGGGGAGGTGAACAGATCTATCTCTGGCAATCCCCATTTCTTTGTTATGAGTTTGAAGATGTCTGGATGCAGCATCCATTCGTGAGCATCCGTGGTAGTCCTGCTTAAGCTGTCTGCTAGTGAATTCTCTTTTCCTGGTACAAATATGGCCTGCAGCTGGATATTGAGATTCAGGCCTAAGTTCCACAGATCCATTGCCATTCAGCATAGAGGGTAGGAATGCATGCCTCCCTGTTTATGTACCACATGACCGTGGTGTTGTCTGTCCTTATCAGCAGATGTCCTTGCTGGAGGAATGGTTTGAATGCCTCGATTGCATGCTTCACTGCCAGCATCTCCTTTTGGTTTATGTGCAAGTTTAGCTGTCCTTGAGGCCATAGGCCTTGGATACATTTGTCCTCCATGTGTGCTCCCCATCCTAGGTCTGAGGCGTCCGTGGTGATGGTCTGCCTTGGTTTTGGTTTGTTGAAAGGCAACCCTCTGTTGGACTGGCAGGCCTGAGCCCACCACAGGAATTCCTTTTGAAGGCATGGGATGATTGGTATCATGGTTTCTAGACTGTGTCTGTGTTGAGACCATACATTCCTTAGGTACCATTGTAATTTCCTCATATGCAACCTGGCATGTGGGATCAAGATTATGCAGGATGCCATGAAACCCAGGGCCTGCAGGACTTTCCTTGCAGTAAGCTGAGTTTGTCTTGTCAAAGTCATGAAGTAATCTGGAAGTTGTTTTTGTTTTTCTTCTGTGAGAAAAGCCATCTGAGTTATTGTGTCCAGATCTGCACCCAAAAAGGTTATCCTTTGGGATGGCACTAGTCTTGACTTTTGAATGTTGACTGTGTATCCCAAGGCCTGTAGCAGGTGTATGACATAGGTCAAATCCTTTATCAATTTTTCTTGTTGCCCGCTTGTATTAGGCAGTCGTCCTGGTATGGGTAGATTTGAATTCCCTGAAGCCTGCAATGTGCAATTACTGATGCCAGGCATTTCATGAATACTCTGGGTGCAGTAGATAAGCCAAAGGGTAATGCTGAGAATTGATAATGCTCTGATCCTGCAAGAAATCTGAGGTGTCTTCTGCAATCTGGTCGGATAGGGACGTGCAGGTATGCCTCCTTGAGATCTAGAGTCACCAGCCAAGACTCCTTGCCCAACATGGGAAGAAGTTGCTGTAGGGTCAGCATTTTGAATTTTGGTACAATGAGATATGTGTTCAGTGCGGACAAGTCGAGAATAGGCCTCCATTGGTTTTCTTTTCTTGGTACAAGGAATAGTCTGGAGTAAAATCCTTTGCCTTGTTCCATAGATGGTACCCTTTCTATCGCTTTCATCGGAAGTAAATTTTTGATTTGTCTTAAAGCCTCTGGCTTCTGGTTTGGTGGTAGGTTTGGCATTCCGCTCCTTTTTGGTAAAGTGTGGAAGTGAAACCTGTATCCTTTGTCTATTGTTTGCAATGTCCATGTGTCCTTTGTAATGCAATGCCAGTTTTTTAAGAATAAAGCCAGCTTTCTGCCCAAGGGAGCTTCCAGTTGTTCTCTGGTAGGCGGAATCAGAGTCAAGTCATTGTGTCTGTCCTGTGGTAGTGGTTGTAGTTGCAGCTGTGGCACTATTCCTCTGGTTGGCAGGCTGCCACTGACGGCCCCTATAGGCACCCTTTGATTGACGTCTGCCTCAAGGGCATCTATTCCTGCCCCTCTGTGCTCTGGAGGTGTCTGGAAAGGACCAATTCTTGGAAGGCCAGTTTCTGCTGAACCTCAGAGGTTGGACCTGTAGAAATTCCTTTACTGTTTGCACAGATTTTGCTTTTTCTTCCACTTTCTTTAGAATCTCCTGTGCAGGGGAGCCAAATAAACTTTGTTTCTCCATTGGAGCATCTAGGAGCTTAGCCTTGACATGGTCTGGCAGGGATTGCTCCTTTAGCCAGGCATGCCTACGAATTACTGCCCCAGTCATAGCTGATCTAAATGAAGCCTCCAGTGCATCATAGCCACATTTTAAGAAATGATTACTGACCTGTTGAGAGTTGTGTACCAAATCCTGAAGGGATTTACGGTCTAAAGGTTCAGGAGAAGAAAGCTTCTTATTCAGCTGATCTAACAAATATTCTTGGTACTGTATCATATGAAATTGACAGTTTAATGCCCTGGCAGAAAGAGTAGCAGATGTATAAACCTTTTTACCCCATCTCTCTAATGCTCTAGACTCTCTTTCAGAGGGTAGGGGATTTTTGGCAGTAGCAGCTGCAACACCTTTTGGGCCCTGAGAAATAGTGTCTGGGTCTGCAGCATGGGCTTTATACAGGTGGAAGTGAGAATCCGGGACCCTGTAATATCTGTCAGGTTTGGCAGGGGCCGGGGGAAGAGAATCAGGTGCAGAACTGACATCATTATACACATCATCAATTACAGTTAGCACTGGTGGTATGGCTAAGGGCCTATGCTGGGGCAAATGTAAAAAAGTCCTTAGCCTCTTTCTAGAATCAGAAAAATCATGACCCTTGCCATTGAAAGTGTTCCCTCATAGAGTGCAAGGTCTCCCCAAAGGAAAATTCTTCAGGAGGGGAGGCCGAAGGGATAGAATCTTCAGCATCTGAATCCTCATAAGGAGAAAAGGCCCCTTCCTGATGGTCTGACAAATCAGATCCATCCGTGAAGTAATCAGAGGAGACAGGTTCAGAGGGTTCAGTCCTAGGCCTTTTGTCTGGTGGAGGTTGGGAGGCCCTGTCTGGGTGAGGTTGGGAACCCCTAATCAAGGATATAAGGTCCTCAGCAAGACTGAGAATCTGAGAAGTTGAGGAAGGCCTCTGAGAAGTAGATTTGGCAGGTAAAGCCTTTGAAAGTTTGGCAGCTTTAGCCCTGGAGAAGGCCTTAATAGACATAGAAGCTGGGGGCCTAGCTGCCCCACGTGCAGGTGTAGAAATGTCCAATAGAATGGTGTCGGACAAATCTTGAGTGCTAGCTTTGGTAGGGATTTCTGAAGCTGACTCAGCCGGGGCCTCTCTGGCCTTGGTTGTCGGAGGTATGGTTTCTGTCGTAGAAAGAACCGAGGGCTCGGTTTCAGCCGAAACCGAGGCACTCGCGGTAGGCCTAGCCGTGGTTTCAGCCAAAACCGCGGGTCGTGAGTGTCGGTCCTTTTCCCTGCGTTTTTTGGCCAAATGTGTAGTCGGAGTCTCCGACGGCATTTTATATGCAAAAGCGGATCCAAAAAATTCTTCTGCAAACTCCAACCGATGTCTAAGAGTCCGTCGGTTGAAGGAGGCACAGGCTAAACAAGCTGATAAGTCGTGGTCTGGGCCTAAGCAAGGAAGACAGTAAGAGTGGAAATCCTTATGAGGTATTTGTTTCCCACAAGTTAAACAATTATTTACTTTATCTGACATCGGCTGAGGCAAGAAAGAGTCCCCAACGGGGTACTTAGCTTTTTTCAAAGTCTTCGGTAGCTGAAATCTCTGGATCTGACCGACCGGCACTTGCGAACAGCTTCTGCTTCGGGCACCGCGCGGCAAGAAAGACTGAGGAAAATGGCGTCGGCTGATGCCTTTATACCCCAGAAGCTCTGACGTCGGGGAAAGTGCGACATCAGCCGAGGCCAGACCCAGACTTTGGAATCCGGCCGACCGAAGGGCTGCCTGAGGCAGGACAACCCATATGTTATGACTGCAGATACATCCTTGAAGGACATCCAGCTAGCTTACTTTAAGAAAAATAAGTGAAATGTAAATGGGCTGTTAAACCATTAAAATGTCACCCTGCAGTGCTGAATAGGACCAGAGATGCTGGGTCTGAAAGAAGCCTTTGTTCATTATCTCAGTAAATGGGAGGTGAAGCCCCAGGTACTACCATAAACATTGTGATGTGCCTTGTAGCCATCTATGTTAAATTCCTGTCTCAGCTACAAAGGGGGTTACTGTGAGAACCTAGAGTCAGGTGACCAGATGAGGTCATTCTGCAAGCCATCCTGGACATTATATTTTATAGGGAGTAGTCTCTGAGTATTAAGTGTTCTGCTTTGGGGAACCTGGCTAGAAAGACTGCTCACATATTTAATTGTGCCTTGCTCTATCAAGTAAGTTATTAGGGAATAGTAATTCTACTAGATTCAGTCTGGAATATAGTGAAGCTTAGTTTAGAGATTGTTTTTCTTTATTTTATAAGTCTGTCCATCAATGTTATTTTCAATATGTCTTGTGATTTGAACTCTTGTTACTTTTATTTATTAACAGATGGAGCAGTGGTGCAGAGGTAGCATTGTCACCTCACAGCAAGAGGTTCATCAGTTTGATTTTCGGCTGGAGTGCCTTCTGTGTGGAGTCTGCATGTCTTCCCTGTGTTCGTGTGGGTTTCCTCCCACATTACATTGAAATGCATCTGGAGCATTTCTCCCTGGGCCTCTGCTGAAAATTGGCTTCATTCTGAGCCAGACTTTCCCAGTTAACACATGTTAAATAAAAAAAAAATGTTCCTTGTGTCTGGTCCTTTTTAAAAGATATTTAAGCTTTAAGAGTATTTGTGCATATTTGTTTAGTAATAACTCTGGCCTCTCTTGAAAGCCTTGCTGTTTGGTCTACATTATCATTTTTATTAATATTAACTTCACTCAACATAACTGGATACCCTTTTAAGAGCCTTATGGTAACTGACTGGTGACAGTGAATCTACCTTATAATCCTGACAAAGTTGGTAGAGCAGGTAATCTGTGCCAGCATTTTTCAGGTGAGTGTTTGTGTGTGTGTGTGTGTGTGTGTGTGTGTGTGTGTGTGTGTGTGTGTGTGTGTGTGTGTGTGTGTGAAAATGAAATCTCAAAGAGTGAGTATGTCAGCTACTTGGGCCAGGGGCACAAAGCACTGGTTTCATGGTGCCAGTGGGGAGCCTTACTGGGGACCTGGGGAGAGGCAGATAGACACACCCAGACCCCGGGCTGAGTATCTGCCCTTTGTGGTCTTAAGAGAAATTGTGTTTGATGCAGAGATGTCTGCATCTGGAAATACTAAGTGGATCCATTTGTATTCCAAGTGCACGTCCTTCTCCAGTGTCAGTGATGAGGATTCATGCTCCTTGATTACTGGCCTAGCATGTGGACATCACATATTGAAAGGCTTCTTCCAGACCCACCATCTCCAGTCCTGTTTAGCACTGTGGGATGCTGTTTTAATGGTTTAACAGCTCATTTACATTTCCTTTATTTTTCTTAATGTTAGCTACCTGGTTAACCTCTGCTGCCCCAGTATCCTCAATTAAAACATATGCACTTAATTCAGTTACAATAATGCATGTACATTTCTTTTCATTCAAGCAGGGTACACCATTGAAACATTTTAACACAAGCAAACCTCACAAATACATTTTCAGCACAAACATCTGTATAAATCAGTTTTATATACAAATGACATACAATTATTTACAAAATTCCAGCTGGCTGTGCTAGCACAAATCATACATCCACTGCCCTACTTCTCCTGGCATCGTTGGCAGTACCTCCTATCATCACAGTGTTATTTAACTTATAAACTTTTTTTCTGTAGAGAAATTATGTTTATTTTAAAGTTGTGGGGCTGCCATAGTGTTTGAGAGTACTATTTACTGTTTTTTTGTCTGTCAAAAAAGTACATTTTGTGGACTGGTTGTTTTACTGACATTATTGTTTGTTTTTTCCCAGGATGGAGGCACCATTTTTGGCTTGACCATGAAACAGATTGTTACTCCCATGGCCTGTCCTTCTTCTAACCACAAAAAGAAAAAGAACAACTTAAGCAAACAGGCTTTGCAACCACATGCTAGCAATTTTCCTCACCTACAGGTGGGTGACTCTGCTGTGGCCATTTTTGCACCTCAGACCACTCATCTTTTACCCCAGATTCCTGTGGTGTAGCACCTACAGCCACTATGGACCAAGTGTTAGCCACATCCTCTGTAGTTGTTGGGGTCCCCTTAGTGGGCAAGGGAGAACCACTCTTATCAGTCCTGGGGTAGGGAACAGAAAATGTTTCCATGTTGTGTCAGAATGATGTACCCATCCCTGAGGAAGCAGTAGCTACCATTAGTAACATGGCTGACCCCATTTTTCATGTCAAAAAGAAACAGAAAACCAATCATATATCTACTACTCATCAATTTTCTTTGAATAGAATTCATTTACTAGGACTGGCTCAGGGGTTCATTCAGGCTACTGATCCTTCTTACAGAGTAGTTTCTGGTAAAAGAAAGAGGGATGCCACCTTTCCTGAAGAGATTCAAGATTCTGAACCTGAACAGGAAGATGCAATGATGGATTCAGGGTTTTGATCTCAGATTTCTGATTCAGACTCAAAGGATAGATCTCTTTCTTATTCTCCCCTGAGGGTTTCTCTTCCTCTGAGACTACTGCTTGAATGCCCCAGTGTTTTCAATGGGAGAACATTGAGATTTCTCAGTCCCTCAAAAAATACTATGTGTTGTTAACCTACACCAATTCCTCCTGTCCTGTCTGCTTTAAATTATGTGTGTGTTATTGCCTGCAATTTTCCTAATAGTCAGTCAGCTGTCCCTTAAAAGGCAGATAGGATGTATAAAATTCCTGAGTCTTTTAATTTTTTATATACTATTCCCAAACCTGATCCAGCAGCTATAGCCTTATTTGACTCATCTGGTGCTAAGCACTTAGTTAATTCCCTTTCTAATAACAATAGGGAAATTACTGATAGGTATTGGGGAAAAAAGTGTATAGTTCTGCAACTTTGAATTTCAGAATGTTATATTGTAAGGTTAGTATGTTAACATTTATTGTGACACGTTACGATATTATGAGGAATATTTTATGTACAGTTTCTTCTTGTGAAGATAAATCTGCTTTAAATAACTTAGTTTATTTTATTGCACAGGCCACTACTCATTGTTAGCAGTCTGTGTATGACTCTGTTGATAATTCTTCAAGAGAAATGGCTTCTGGTATGTTTTTAATGAGGTATGCTTGGCTGCATTCTCAGAACCTTCCAGATGACGATAACAATGAGATTTTAAATTCTTCCTTGGTTATAGGTTAAGTGTTTGGCCTGTCTGCTGCAGAGGTGATCAGAAAGTATACTGAAAGAGGCAAACTCTAAGATTTTTCAGCCCTCCTTTACCAAATTGTCCATGGGATATGTTTTTCTCTTCATCCAATTTCAGCAAAAAAAAAGCCAGAATAAATAGTCTCATAAGAATTCATGTAAACAAACATTTAAGAAGTGGCAAGGGGGTTCCAAAAAGAAGTCCCAAAACTTCCAGTCCCAAGGATACTCCAGCAAGTCTGAATGACTGCTCAAGAAACCTTGTGAACTCCCCCTCCCCGCCCCCTCCTGGGGCCTCTTTCTCTTCCAGAAAGTCTAAATCTCCATTTATGTCTTTGGCAACAGATTGTTTCAGACAAATGGGTTCTGAAAATTGACAATTGGATGGGGAACAGAAAAAATCATCCCTGGTTTGACACCTATGTCTCTAATGGACACTGGAAGCCTCTAAATGGTTTATTTCCCAGGCCCCTGCTTGTAAATGTTTCATCTCCCAAGCTCCTGCTTACACTTATCAAAAGGGGATAAGAACTTGTCAGAAATTTGGGATGCATGGCTAGGCTTAAAAAGCACCTTGTGATTTTTAGCCTAGTAAGCACATATCAACCTATGAACCTATTCATCAGGATTACATATGGCAGTGGGAGGAAATTCCAGGGGGTATTTCCTTATCTTGCAGATCAGACTGTTTTGTTTAATACTGTTCTTCATCTCATGCTTTTCCAAGAAGTGATAGAGACAGTTCCTCCTTCCCAGGTGGGGAAGAGGTTTTGTTCAATGTAGTTCTTACTTGCAAGCAAAGAAAACATTAGCAGACTAGTTCTGGATCGTTCTTTCCTAAACCTGTTTGTGACAGGGCCCAAATTCTAGGTGGTGTCACTTCACAACCTGTTTCTTCTTCTTCCTCTTTCAAGTTTCCTGGTAACACGAAACTTAAAAGATGCTTACCACATTCCTATTCATCAGACTTCAGGCATTTCTTATATGGTTTTGTGTATCTGGATCACATTATCAGTTTTCTGCCTTACCATTTAGATGATCTACTGCATCAAAAGTGCTCACAAAGTGTCTAGCTTGTTATTGCTCATTGCAGGCTACAGAGTACACACAATTTTCTGTATTTAGATGATTTTCTTATCTTTGCGGATTCCTTTAAAAATGTCAGGAATCTCTCTCCTGGTTGAGAGACCTATTGCACATGCTGGGATTCAAAGAGAATATTCAAAAGTCATTCTTGATTCCCTCACACAGGATTATGTTCCAGAGATGTCAACTAGACACCTCAGTTCAAAGAGGTTTTCTTCCATGGAGAAAATAGATCTTTATTTATATTAATTTCTAAGTCTTTCCACTCAGATTTCAGTCACTGTGAGAGAATGCCTCAGGATTTTGGGTTTCTCAGCATCTATGATTCTCATGGCACTTCTGGCAAGACTTCACATGAGAAAGATGCAGTGGTATATGAAATCTCTTTAATCCCAGCATCAATACACATTCCGTGGGATCATGAAGCCTGCGCCAGGCACCGGAGTACCGTCGGCGATCTAGTGCCAAATATTGCCACCGAGCGATTCAGGTACGCACCGTTTCTAAGTGCACTACCAGCGTATGCCAGAGCTGCGCAGCTCCAGGTGCATGTATGCTAATTACCCCATGTGCAGCAGTGTAGCATGCAAATGAAGGTATATAGTGATTCATGAAGTGGTGTAGGCATAGCGTAAGCATGTAGAAATGTAAACCAAAAAAAAAACGCTTTACATTTTGTCAAACATAAAATCAGAGCCATGAAAGTGGACCAAACTTACGTACTACAATGTTAATATATGCCAATGGCTAAATATATAGTCAATGGCATAAAACAACATGCACAACATATAAAAAATAACATTTAATGTCATGGCCACACTAATGCAAAGTAAAACCACAGTGCACCTGTGCACAAATGGGATTACAGGGAAAATATATTTAGATGTCATAAAACTGCAATGTAACACAATTCATGATATCCCCATAATAGTCAATGGCATGCATGCTACACCACAACCATGGCACAAGGGTTGCTTAGAGTCTGTGACTGTGTTCCGTCCAGTAACTAGGAATTAGAAGTCAATGCCACAATGCCATGCAAATGAGTCAAGTAATACTGAATCGCAAATGCCCCACCAGCATAAGGATCTACCACACAGCATAGCGGTACAACACCGAGGAGTGGCCTGAAGGTAAACATGACATCAAGAGAGGGGGGTGCCACCGTAGCTGTAAGCACATTGGATCATTGCTAATACATGTTGCGTGTTGCTAAGCAAAGCCGCAGGATAGGGGTGTAGAAGTAGCCATAGCTTTGCTCAGCTGAGAGCACACAAGGTAACCGAACGTTCATGTGAACATGGATGAAAATGTGCATGAAACCTGGTAAACGGCTGTGTGCGGCACGCACCACAGCTGCAACAGAAAGGATACGGGAAGACAATAATGAAATGCTGCAGCATGGTAATTGGAGTACAAATGAGTAATTAACACCTAGAAACTCACAGTGGGCCATACACAACAGCTAACAAGGCTGCTAGCAGCTAACTGCAGAACAGGAAAAAGGAGGCGCAGCTCCAGGTGCATGTATGCTAATTACCCCATGTGCAGCAGTGTAGCATGCAAATGAAGGTATATAGTGATTCATGAAGTGGTGCAGGCATAGCTTAAGCATGTAGAAATGTAAACCAAAAAAAAAACTCTTTACATTTTGTCAAACATAAAATCAGAGCCATGAAAGTGGACCAAACTTACGTACTATAATGTTAATATATGCCAATGGCTAAATATATAGTCAATGGCATAAAACAACATGCACAACATATAAAAAATAACATTTAATGGCATGGCCACACTAATGCAAAGTAAAACCACAGTGCACCTGTGCGCAAACGGGATTACAGGGAAAATATATTTAGATGTCATAAAACTGCAATGTAACACAATTCATGATATCCCCATAATCGTCAATGGCACGCATGCTACACCACAACCATGGCACAAGAGTTGCTAAGAGTCTGTGACAGTGTTCCGTCCAGTAACTAGGAATTAGCAGTCAATGCCACAATGCCATGCAAATGAGTCAAGTAATACTGAATCGCAAATGCCCCACCAGCATAAGGATGTACCACACAGCATAGCGGTACAACACCGAGAAGTGGCCTGGAGGTAAACATGACATCAAGAGAGGGGGGCGCCACCGTAGCTGTAAGCACATTGGATCATTGCTAATACATGTTGCATGTTGCTAAGCAAAGCCTGAGGATAGGGGTGTGGAAGTAGCCATAGCTTTGCTCAGCTGAGAGCACAAAAGGTAACCGAACGTTCATGTGAACATGGATGAAAATGTGCATGAAACCTGGTAAACGGCTGTGTGCGGTGCGCACCACAGCTGCAACAGAAAGGATACGGGAAGACAATAATGAAATGCCGCAGCATGGTAATTGGAGTACAAATGAGTAATTAACACCTAGAAACTCACAGTGGGCCATACACAACAGCTAACAAGGCTGCTAGCAGCTAACTGCAGAACAGGAAAAAGGAGGTGCTGTACAGCAAAGAAAAGAGAACTGTCACAGCAGAACAAAGCAAACTTGCAGTAGATCAGCTACATAACACATTTCCCAACACAATCCTGGGTTGTGAAAGTACAAAACAAGAAAGCTGGCATCTGGATGCATGCCTGACAATGGGAGGGGAATCGGGTTGAAAATTGAAGTAAAGGGCAATAGATGAATCACAGCAGCCAAGCGTAAGTCAACACCAAAGGCCCCACAATAGCAGTACCTGCTGTCAAACCAATAGTTAAGATACCCTGCAGCTGGAATAGTACAAACACACCCAATTACACCAGCATCATCCATTGCACAATAGTATAAGTTGTGAAAGCCCTACACACACACACACACACACACACACACACACACACACACACACACACACACACACACACACCTGTGTATTCCCAGACACTGTGCACCATTGGTGTACAGACGGGGAACTTTTAATATATACATGTTAGGGGCTGCCATAGCTTTGATTCACCAGCATGTGTTGGAGACTGACAGTGGTGTGGAGGATGATGCTGACAACCATCTCAGGCACCGGAGGAGGAGAAGAGTGTTCAGACCCAGGGTAACCTACCAGGGGCTACATGATCTGGAGATAGTAGAGTGTTACAGGGTGGACAGGGACATCATACAGCAACTTGTTGAGCTGTACTGGCCATGCCTCAAAGACAGAAGCAACAGACGGGAACCCATCCCAGTGGACACGAAGGTATGTGTAAGCTTGAGAATACTAACCACAGGTACCTTCCAAAGGCTAACTGGGTATATCATGGGGCTCTCACAGGCATCAGCATCCAGGGTACTCGTACTCCACCAGTTCCTGGATGCCATGTTACCACATGCCAATGAGCACATATACTTCCCCGAACGAAGGAGGAGTTGGCCAGAAATATGCGTCTCTTCCACTGTGTGGCAGACTACCCGGAGGTACTGGGTGCAGTAGAATGCACGCACATACACATCAAATCACCACCCGGTGAGCAGGATAGGCGCTATATAAACCACAAGGGATTCCCCTCCATCAACTTCCAGGTTGTGTGCAATGCCCAGGACATTATCATGGATGTGTATGCTGGCAGCCCTGGAAGCTATCACGACTACCACATCTGGCGTGCCTCACAGCTGTATCAGGTATATGCCAGGGGGGACATCCCATATGGCCACCTGGTGGGGGATGCTGGCTATGCACTGGAACCGTGGATGATGAATCCCATCAGAAATACACACACAGCCATGCCAGAATGCCATAATGATGCACATGCATAAACTAGAATCATTATAGAGCACGTGTTTGGGATGCTGAAATCATGGTTCCGTTGCTTGGACATATCTGGTGGAAACTTGCAGTACTCTCCAGGAACGTGTGACCACATCTTCATAGTATGTGCCATGCTACACAATATGATCCTGCGGAAACTGCTGCAGCAGGGACAGAATGGTGAAGGCCCTCACTGCCCACCACCATTGCCAAGGGACCCACAGGTACAGAGGGACTAAGACCACAAACACCTTGTGCTAGCCCCAGTAGGCAGACGGAGGAGTGCCCAGTATGCCCATGCCTTGGCAAAAAGGAACGTATAGCACACACACTGACAGTGTAGGCACTCATGGACTGACACCCTTCTCCACCTGCACACACAGCAAACATGGATGGCGCACACACACAACCACCTGTAAATTGTCATGTATAGGTGGTCTACTGTGTGCATCCTACATAGGTAGCTTTCAACTATTCTACACACAACCACCATTGGCACAAGTTAAGTCAATACCTGAACAGTAAATTACGCTATCAGCATGTGTCCATACTGTATGTACAGGTTCATAGATACATAGGTAGGTACATGCCCAACTACCAAGGCCACTCATAAGCATAGGCAAAAAGTGCCTGCTGTCGCCAACCCATTGATTAACTAACTGTCCCTCTTTGGATCAGAGCCAATTGCAGGATCCCTGGGGTGTAGCCACTGTTCCCCCCCCACTCTGCAAGGATTCCCTGGAGTGTTAGTGAGGGGTTTTGTATAATGTAATCAGGGATGTAGTTCCAAATAATGGGGAGTATCCCTGACAGGAATCTTCACAGATGTTTACATGTTATATAGTATACCTTAAACACAGCTTGTATATATAGGTAGTTCTTCACAGAATAATAAACATGTGAACACACAACCGCTGAAATGTGCGTTAAACACCCTTGGCACTAACAGTGCCTGCTCTGAGAGGTAAGATATCACTGACAGGATTCGAACACGCAACCATGTACACATTCATCACACTAACATACCCACTAAGCTACCTGAGATGTACCACTGGCAGTCGAGTATACTGACTGGATAAAACACAAAATGTAGGAATGTGTTGAAATAGGACAATCCGCCATGTACCCAATGAAAGGTGTATGTTTATATATATATATATATATATATATATATATATATATATATATATATATATATATATATATATTTATAGTGAGAGAGAGAGAGAGAGAGAGAGAGATATACGTTGATATATGGGGATATACATATATATGTAGATATATAGATAGGTTAACAACATATGCATAACCATGGAGGTACATATAAATGGGATACCTATCACATACCGACTGCTTTACATACTGACGCACGTAATTTCGAGGCTTAAGGTCTGAAAGAACACAGTACCGAAACACCAGATGCGCGAGGTGTAAAATCACGATGTTAAGGGACAGTTAGTCAGTGCTTCTGGTGTTGCGGTTCAGGTAGGTTACTGTGTGTAAGTGTGTTTCTTAGGGCTGTAGTGTGTGTAAGTGTGTGTTCTGGGTGTGGTGTGTGTTCTTGGCAGACTGTAATGTGTGGGTGCGGGTTAGCTTTGTGCGTCTGTTTGCGCGATGTAAGAGGTAGAATATTAAAGTAGGTGGTGGTGTGGGGGGGCGCAGACACCTACATGGGGGGTGTAAGGGGGCTTGGCCACCTGCTCATATCTAGGGTAGGATGGTTTGTTTGGATTTGGTGGGTAGCAGTGTGTCTGTGTGTTCCATCTTCGTGTTACTTTAACGAGTTACTGTCGCTGTCGGTAATGTGGGATATGGGAGTCTGGTCCCGGTACTGTGTGCGTCAGAACTCTGTGGTTTCGGGATTCCATAGGTATCCCGTATACAGCAGTTGAAGTGTTCATATATGTGTATAACATAGACCATAGCAATCACACATTCCGCCACTACCAACCTTTATGAACAAAGGATATGGAGAGTATATGCCTATACACTATTACAAATATGTGCTATGGACATAAGCCAATGATATTGTTACCACCTGTCCCACTTTGCAAGGGACTCTCCCTCTTTGGGCGGTTGTGTCCTGACCAAATATATTAAATGTGGCAAATGTCCTGGGATTGTAGGACATAATTATGTCCCATATGTACTGTAATAGCTGCATACAATAGTTATTTCTGTATCTAAAATACCTACATGTTACAAGAAACAGGATAAGCAACTAAACTGCTACAAGAATAAGCTTATATTTAGGCAAGAAAGGAACGTTCTATCCCTTGTACTGACCATGGGTTTGTGTCGGGCTGTAAATTCCGATGTGAGTCCCGAAAATGTCCCACTATGGCCATATGAAAAGGTGGCAACCCTAGCCAAAGAGGGTCAGTCACCAACACAACTACGATGACTGCAAATACCTATGACAGAAATACACAGCTTCCATGTAGCAACACTTTATTACATTCAGATGTATTACCGAAGGGATTCAAGGACTAACATCACCTGCATGCTACACAGGAACCACATAACATTGCCTTAATGAATCAGCCTGCAATTACCATTGTATTAGTCCACAAAAGGATAGATGTTCAAATAGGGAAGGAACCCTCACGCACATATTGATTATGTACAAAAGCAGTTCCTACACACCTGCATCTGCTATGCACACCCACCAACATCACCCCCAAACCCAAACATATTATAATACAAACTGTAATAACATCACAAATCATTCACTCACTGTACGACATCTTCAGAAGCCTTAACATACCTTGTCAGAGAAACACTAACATGCCCCTATATGAAATAGCTGCTGTTATACAATGAAACAGCTGCTGATTTTACAGGGTTTGTTTGCATTAATCCTGTTTCAGAGGGTTGTGTGTACAACGGGATGTCTTAGCAATTACTGAGTAACTGCAAGGCCATGGAGCATATTATCATGGAACTTATAAACAAAGACATTGGCAACCTTCAAACACTGGACCCCACCCAGTTTGGGTTCGTGAAAAGACAATCTTGTCTCCTGAACCTGACTGACTTCTTCAAATCAGTCTCCAGAGCCATGGACAAGGGTAAGGTGGTCCACACAGCCTATCTAGACCTTGCCAAGGCCTTTGACACCATCCCCCACTCTGGAATCATAGATAAACTTACTAAGCTGGGCATTAATCTCTACATCACCCAATGGGTTGCTAACTGGCTTACTGATAGTACCCACACTGTAAAAGTAGCTGACTCCAAATCCAGCTCCAAACAAGTGACAAGTGGAGTACCTCAGGGTTCAGTCCTGGGACCACTCTTTTGTTTGGCATCTACTTCTCTGAAGTACAGGCCAACACTAAGGGACTATGGCTAACAAAGTTCGCAGATGACTGCAAACTGGGAGCCATTACTGAATCCCCAAATTATGTGGATACTCTACAAAAGGGCCTTACAGAAACAGATGGTTGGTGCCAGAGCCATGGGCTCAAGCTCAGTGCCAAGAAATGTATAGTTATCCCCTTTGGGAAAAAACATGTACCTTTGAATTACCATATAGGCGGCAGTACACATAATCACATCGCCACAACAGGCAGGAAATCCTTCTATGTGGCACATCTCATCACTAAGGGCTTTTCATCCAGAAAAAAGGAGGTCATTGTTCCACTGTACTCATCCCTCATTAGACCCATTATAGAATACAACGCCCCGTTTGGTATGTACCTCTCAAGACATCTGCAACAACTGGAAAGGCCGCAGAAATACCCCACTAAAAGAATCGCATGTCTAAAGCAGATGCCCTATGCTGACCACCTTAAAAAACTCCAGATATACTCTGTTGTATATCATCTACTCAGAGGCGATCTCTGCTTAACATACAAGACCATGTCAAACCCAGAGCTGCTGGACATGCTACACTTAAAGAAATCCCAATCCCTCAGAGCCATATGCTCCAGGGATCGAAACCTTGTCATCACAATAAACAAAACATGCTGGAGGGATAGGTTCCTGACCCAGAGACTCCCCAAACTCTGGAATAGATTGCCCATACATATCAAGCAGAGTACCTCTTTGGCCCTCTTCAAAAGGAACCTTGCCGATTGGATGGGAGAAAGGAAATTCACCCCTGGGATCGTGTCAGTTTCCCAGCTAGGCAGGGGTCCAGGGAAGTAAATAGTGTGGGAAGAAGTAGCCAGGGAATTGTTATGGCTAGGCTTTTATAAGCCCTAGGGCTGATAGCCTAGTACCAACCTATGAACCTATGAACAGCACAGTATGCTACACTTGTACAACAAATCAAGGATGTCTGATGAGCACACTGTAAACCACATAACAGCTCATGCATAGCCATACAGACTCGAGCTGCCCAAACATCCTTGTCAGACTTAAACATCTGCAGAAGTATCAGGTACAAACATACCCTGCATAAGTAGCAATGTTCTGAAATATAACAGCTGTACTCACATGTAGAACAAAATCATCTAGCCATTGCACACAGTCCACGGAAGTCATGAAGCTAATATGTCTCTGTGTGTCTCCATATAGCTGTTGAAATATATCACAAACAACATATCTAGGCCATCTTCCTGGGAAGTAAGGCAAATGAATAATGCCCAAAAGGGGTTGCCATGCTATTGGCTAATGGAGTAGCTGCATAGCTGATGTGCATCTAATTAACTACTTTGGAACAGCAATTGGTGGACAGGATGCCACATGTTACCGATATGTAACTAGAAAAGGATGTGTTATCACACATTCAAACCATCCATATATACCAGTGGAACGTTACAAAGAACATTGAAACACAAACTGAAAAGGATTGAATCAACAGTTAATGGCACCTCGGGTTACTAATAAGGTATGTAGAACAGTCATTATTTCTGTGTATGTAGTACCTTTCTGTAGTATTTAAAGTGCACGCAATCCATATAGTGGAAACAGTTATCTTGAAGTGATGTATTGTTGAGCATAGTAACGCTTGTAGTATTTGTGTGTACTGCTGTAGGTCACAAGACAAACACTGCATACACTACAAGGGATGCTATATAAGGGCTTTGAACAAAAGTACTCCTCACCAGCCGCTCTCAGTGGCAGGGCTGGTCCAACAAGTATGTGCTATAACAGGGGATAGTATATGTTGATATATTGTAACTGTAGCCATATGTATGGGTACATTACTGATAATAACATGTCAAAGGTTGGGCCACTGTGCAATTATGATTTGCATTGTGGGATATTGTGCCAATAACTGTGTAATGTACAGTATTGTAGGCATATATGTATTACAAGCTACATAGCATTACTGCAATGTTAGGCAAACATTAGTTATGTCTATTGGCATTTACAATACACAATAACAGGATACATATTTCTTTTAGTCACCCAACAGTTTATCAGCATGATATCAAAGTAAAATGGAAGAGCTAGTTAACTCATTCACCCCGAGTGCCTTCTCATGGTGCCTGTGCCTTTAAGGCCGAGCGCGCCATGAGAAGATACAGTTTTCAAGCCATTCCCCCCGAGTGCTTCCACAAGCGAGAGAAAGTGTACTGCTAATTTTTAGTGCAACTTAATGTAAAACACTCTGAAATCGTAACTAAATATGTAATTTATCATATCTAGTTACGATTCAGTGTGTTTTAACATTATGGTCACATTGAAGTTTTTGTAGAAAAAGCATTTCCAAAAGTTCTTGCTAAGCAAGTGGTGGCAGCCAATCGGATTCTTGCATTCCGAGCCACCACTTGCATAACACCTCCACCCCATACCCAAGCTTCTTTTGTTCGCCCCTAATAAATAGTGGGTCCAGCAGCAGGTAATTCCTTCTTTCTTTTGCAAAGAACTGGAGATTTTACCTGCTACTGGATCCTCTATTGTACAGTCAAGGAATTCACGGACCGCCATACGAGGAGTTCCCGTTCAGCCACTGCAGTTCGAGTTCCCGGTCATCTAAGCACAGCAACTACCATCTCTTCCTGCCGTTCCCTACCCAATTGGTGAGGTACTGTACTTGTTTTTTCTATTTACTTGTTTTTTTCCTGTAGATTTAGGCAATGGCACGCACCGGTCCCTTACTTGCGTTGTTTTTTTTTTTTTATAAGTTGCCTACAATTTAAGCAGCAGCTCAAAGAACTTATTTTTATATGCTCGGAAGCTCAATGTTTTTTTTTTCTCCTGTGGTTAGTTAGATGTTTACTGTGATAGTCGGAACCTATGTCCTAAAATTTTCAACATAGCAGCACACGTTGCTCGGAAGCTCAATGTTTTTTTTTTCTCCTGTGGTTAGTTAGGTTCCGACTATCACAGTAAAAATCTAACTAACCACAGGAGAAAAAAAAAACATTGAGCTTCCGAGCAACGTGTGCTGCTATGTTGAAAATTTTAGGACATAGGTTCCGACTATCACAGTAAACATCTAACTAACCACAGGAGAAAAAAAAAACATTGAGCTTCCGAGCAACGTGTGCTGCTATGTTGAAAATTTTAGGACATAGGTTCCGACTATCACAGTAAACATCTATGTCCTAAAATTTTAATAATAAGTAACTGAAAAATACACTATTAAAACATAAATATTATGAAATATATATGTGATGGGAACGCTATTTGGAGTTACCGGTTGAATACTGTTGTGATGGTTGTTAGGAACTTCCCGGACCATGTATAGTACATCTTATGGTTGTCTGTAGCCGATTTATAGGCATTTGGCACCTGGGAACGAAGTTCATTGAATGCTTATATTTGGTTAACTTAGAAATGGATGCAGCCGTTGAACGACAATGTGTTATGAGAAACCGTTGCTTGTTGAAAGCTCATTTTTTTCTCCTGTGGTTAGTTAGGTTCCGACTATCACAGTAAACGCCTAACTAACCACAGGAGAAAAAACATTGAGCTTCCGGCAACTATGTTGAAAATTTTAGGACATAGGTTCACTATCACAGTAAACATCTATGTCCTAAAATTTTAATAATAAGTAACTGAAAAATACACTATTAAAACATAAATATTATGAAATATATATGTGATGGGAACGCTATTTGGAGTTACCGGTTGAATACTGTTGTGATGGTTGTTAGGAACTTCCCGGACCATGTATAGTACATCTTATGGTTGTCTGTAGCCGATTTATAGGCATTTGGCACCTGGGAACGAAGTTCATTGAATGCTTATATTTGGTTAACTTAGAAAAAATTTTTAACTGAATATTTTACATTTAAAGATAAATATGTTAGAACATATTCCTTAGTATTGTATCAGTATATATTGATTGTTGGATGCAGCCGTTGAACGACAATGTGTTACAATGAGAAACACTTTTTGTCGGACCTAAGTTGATGTAAATAAGCCTGGGCTGCTTAAAGGAATATAGCCTGACATGGGTTTTAAGTAGCATTATAAATGCGAAATGATCTTGAATATGGTCTATAGAGTTTGAGTCACTGATGATTTATATTATATCATAAAACTGGAAGCTATATTTTAACATTTTAATGTGAAGACTAGGAGCGTTTTGTATCTATTAAGAGAAACTATATTAATGGCAGTTACTTTAATTACATGAATTATCTACTAATTAATTGAATTGATGATGACTTTTTGTATATAAATAGTAAGCCTTTTTGTCTTCATGTTTACTGTGATAGTCGGAACCTATGTCCTAAAATTTTCAACATAGCAGCACACGTTTGTGAAATTAAAGAAGGTAGTTTGTGTGTTTTTTTGGGTTGTAGCTAAACATTGATTTTCATTCCTAGACGAACTTTGTAAAGAGCGGTCACCCAAAAATACTCGCGTTTTCTTGCATTAGTCTTTTTTTTTTGGAGTTGAAAACTCACTAATGGGAATCTTTGTTGTGAAGTATAAGATCAGATTAGCGGATAATTACTTTTAAATTATGTTATGTAGAGTTATGTAGAGTTACTTTAGATTTGTAAACTATAAAATGAATATCGACTACATTTTAGAATGTGAGTGGGTTGCCAGGTGTCCGGTTTTTGACCGGACTGTCCGGTTATCTGACAAATTGTCCGGTTAGAAATTTCAATCAAAACCGGACTTTTGGTTTTAAATTTTGCGGCGCTGATGTCATCACATGCATGGCTACCAGCCTGTCGGAATTGAGCTCAATGAGCTCACTTCCGGTAGTGCGAGCGGGAAGCAGAAGCCCAGCATGTAGTGCAAGTGGGAACTTAAGCAGAAGCCCAGCATTAACCAACTTTGGATTATTATGGATATTATTTCACTTTGGGGAATTCATCAGCTTGACTTACGGGAAGGCAGCAATTTCAGAAGCCAGCACAAAGGTAGGGTGTGTGTGATTGGGAATAATATTAGAAACCGCATTAACATCTTCTCAGTCCTGAATGGTATGACTGCCAGTGACTGCAGAATTGTTGCTTGTGAATGTGTGTGTTTCTTGTTGTGGTCTTGTGGAGGGTTAGAGAGGACAAGAGCAGAAGATGTGTTTTGTCACTAAAATAACATTTCGACTAGAGTCAGTGAATGGCGTGATTTGTGGGAACAGTGGTACGGTTAGGGGCAAGGGTTTTTGATAAAGTAATGGTTATGATTGAAGTTTGGGTAAGCCGCGGGATTAGAGTTAGCATACGTGAGGTGATATTGTGGGCTCAGGAGTGGAAATTGCTGTAAACTTATTTGCTTGTATGTTGACATTGTCTTCCGGGTTATAGCAGTTTTTGACACCTGGTGTTATTTATGTGCATTCAGTGTTTCGTAGTTTCCTGATATAAAGAAGGATTTGTAATTGCTAACCTGAGGTCATGTGCTTCCTTAACAGATGGAATAGTCCTTTTTTTTTTTTCTGTCAAATGCCAAAATTTCTCTCTATTTGAGGATCTGATCTGTTGTATACTGTATTTAGCTATTCATTTTTGCAGGTTTAATTTTTATTAGTAGGTCATTAGGATAGTTTAAGTTTTAAGGTTCAGATTTTATTTGGATCTGGATGAGACTGCCAGTTTTGTAATGTGGGTATAAACTCTTTTGTGAATCTATTTCTTGGGGTTGTACTGATACAAGTTAATTTTGACACTTCATAGAATCTGATGAGATTTGTGCACTTGAATCCCAATGTATTGGTTTTAAGGGATTTAAGTAGTTGAAGAGAAAAAATGTAGGGGTTGGGAGGGTGGCCTAATGGTTAAAGGTGTTTGCCTTACAAACTCAAGGTACAGGGTTTGAATCTCACAGGGGATAACTGGCTAGGCTTAAAATGGCTCGCAAGGGCAGTTAGCCTAGTACTAACCTATGAACCTATCAGTCAGCGTAGCACTTTTGCACCAGCAAACAAAGTAGTCGTTATCTCCAGCAAACAAACAAAGTAGTCGTTATCTCCAGCAAGTGCAAGGAGTCCGTGGACTGTTTGGTATTTTACGTTGGTTTGGTACATTTAGGTTTTCAAGCGTAGCACTTTTGTCAACTTCAAGGTAAACCTAGAAATTTCAAGTTCTCCCACAGCCTGTCTTGTGCTGCCGTCCTTCAAGTTGGAAGGGAACTTTTGAAAGACTTCCTTTCCACTTTAGGAGCTGGAGTGCTGGTGGAACTGGTTTTCTCTATAAAGGTTAGTTTGTTACTACATAACGTAACTCTTGCTCCTAGCAGCTGCTCTATCTGACAAAAGCAGAAATAGTGTTCAGTGTGTAAAACAGAGATACACTGAAATGAGGCAGACGAATATGTGAATTAAATAGTGTAGCGTCCGTGAAAATAAACTTCCACCTTATTAATGCAGATTGCCAGGCAAGATATTTGCACATGTATGATGAGCAGATTGACTGGAACAAGTTTGCACACATTGTGATTTCTGACCAGCATAGCGTAAAGTAGTTATAAAATATTTGTATTTCATTTAAATAATTTGTTTCTGTAAAATTAATAACTCATTACGAAAAGTTAATTTGAGCACTTGGAGGATCCTCTTGCTGTTGCCAGTGCCCATTAATTATGAAATGTAGAGTATAATAAAATGAATATTTATATACAAGTATTATTTCTCCACCAGACTGTTCACGCAGATATAAAAAATGAATTGTTTTAAAATATTTTCACAAGAATTACTTTTAAATTTTAAAAGTAGACATCCTGCTCTGGTGGGTTAGAGGAATAAACCACTGACTGCGATCCAGGAGACCCAAGTTCAACTGGGGGCTTGAGGGTGCTGAGACTGACATGGGAAGATAGATGTGCTTATCCTGGAGGGTACAGGCAGTGCCATTTATAGGTTCTAGCATTCCTTTGGTTGAAGGAGGTGGGCCTGCAATCTTAGGGGTAGATCTGTTGCACCAAGCCACTTGTGGGCTTGCTTTATTGAACAAGTGCATGGGAGTGTGCACTTGTGTAGGGGAAGCTGTTGTGACCCCTGCAGTAATGCAAGTATCATGCCCACCCCCCAACCCGAACAGGAGAGGGTTACTCCAATAAATTAAAAACACTTATTTTTGCCAGGATGCTGACAAAAGGTTTCAAGGCTGATTGGTCAGCAGGGGCAAAAAGCATGCAAAAAAAAAATCTTTGCATACATAAAGCTAATCACATTACAAACACTGCAATGTGTAATATGAATGCAAATAAGAATGCACTAAATATTTAAAAACTCTACAGTAAAACAATGATTTAAAAATCTTTGAGGAGAAAACACTAGCTAACTGATGAATACTGCAGTGTATAGAATGGTTGCAAGCCAGAAAATACAGCAAAGAAAGTTGGAAATAAGATCTGTCAAACTCCTACTGCTCCCACCCTGAAAGGCACACAACACTAGAAGAATAACACCCTGAGAAATTAAAAAGGAAAAATTACTGCTTGTCCCTCATTACTAAAAGAACAGCAAAGGTTATTGTCTATAACTTACTCTGTGTGACATATTCATAGTTTACCAAAGTGGGTCTAAAGCACTGTCAGCCAGTCCCTAAAGTCCCATGAATTTGTCACATTCTCTTAAAATTGGCTAACTAACAAAAGATTCCACTAAATGTAAAACTAGTGGCTAAAATAAGTATTTTGAAATCCCCCAATACTGAATTTTGAACTAAGCAGCGAAACGCTAAATAAATACAATACTTTACATCCCCTAACGTTTTACCTTGTATGCATAGGCTCTAGAAATCTTGTGGGCCAGCTAAAGGGTGCAGAGCGAGCAAATACTGCAGTGTATAGAATGGTTGCAAGCCAGGAAATACAACAACGAAAGCTGGAAATACAATCTATCGAACTCCTACTGATCCCACCCTGAAAGGCGCACAACACTAGAATAACACCATGAGAAATTAAAAAGGAAAAATTACTGCTTGTCCCTCATTACTTAAAGAACGGCAAAAGTTATTATCTATAACTTACTCTGTGTAACATATTCATAGTTTACCGAACTGGGTCTAAAGCACTGCCATCCAGTCCCTAAAGTTCCATAAATTTACCACTTTGCCTTAAAATTGGCTAACTAACAGAAGATTCCACTAAAAGAGAAACTACTGGCTAAAATAAGTATTTTGAAATCTCCCAATACTGAATTTTGAACTAAGCAGTGAAACGCTAAAGAAATACAATAATTTACATCCCCTAAAGTTCTTATCTTGTATGCATAGGCACTAGAAATCTTGTGGGCCATCAAACTTGGCCTAAAGCACTGTCAGCCAGTCCCTAAAGTCCCATAAATTTACCACTTTCCCTTAAAATTGGTTAACTAACAGAAGATTCCACTAAAGGAGAAACTAGTGGCTAAAATAAGTATTTTGAAATCCCCCAATACTGAATTTTGAACTAAGCAGTGAAACACTAAAGAAATAAAATCATTTTCGTCCCCTAAAGTTCTTACCTTGTATGCATAGACTTTATTTTTATTTATTTTTTTATTTTATTTTACATTTGTTGACTGGGCTAATCTAACAGGATATATGTCCATTTTCAGTAAAGGCCCGGGAGAAAAGCTCCACATAAAAAACAGGTAGTCGCAACTACAGATACAGTACATTTTTCAGACAATACAGCTGTTTACATAGTAACATAGTAATCATGAGAGATACATATTTTTTAAAAAGACCAAACAATAATAGAAAAAAAATACTTAGAAGGGAGTGAAACATTCCTTAAGTCCAAGTTGGATATACATCACAGAAGAAAAAAATATATTTAGAAGTTAGGAACATATCATTTAAAAGGCAGTGACACATTCATAAAGTCCAAGCTGGGTAACATCATCCTATCCTATAATAGTTTCTAAGAAGAATGGACTTTATACAGTCTCAAGTTAGCTAATTGATCAGTTTAACAGAGGTGTAGGAAAGAGGCGGACTTAAATGTAGTAATGAAGTAAGTAGTATTTTGTGTGAGAACCTAAATACTAAATAAAATAAAATAGATAATAAGTGATATATAACGTTTGGAATTGAAAATATGTCAATATGGTTTGTTTTAATTTGTATAAATTTGATTGCCTATGCCATAAGTGGTAATTTAATAAAGATGTTTCTTGTTTAAAAAAAAAAATCAAATTAAATATTTATACAATGACTATGACTATTATTCTTCTAAAGACCATAAACTTTGTAAAATATGCAGACAAGCTACGATTGCAAGGAGAATTTCATAGTCATTTGCCAGTTACAATAAGCTTTAAATCAAATTTATGGATGATCTATAGAATGTAAATTTAAATTAAATTTAAGAAAGGTAAAGCAACTAATTTTGAAAATCCACTTTTAACTTTTTATATAATCTAAGAAGAGAGTTGGTGAAAAAAGATACGGTATAGAGGAGTCATATCTCTGGGAGAACTTGGGAAGGATTCACAAGTGGAGGCCTAGTTTAAGTAAGTTTCCAAACTGCCAGACCGCTGGCATCTTTGTTGAGAAGCTTTACTACTTCGAGGCGATCTATGCCTGACATACAAAGCTATGTCAAATCCAGAATTAATGGGCATGCTCCACCTCAGTAAATCTAAAAACCTTAGAGCCACACGCTCGAGGGACTTGAACCTCAGCACAGAAATAAATAGAACTTGCTGGAGTGACAGGTTCATAACCCAGAGGCTCCCTTCGCTCTGGAATAGAATTCCAGTTCATGTGAGGTAGAGCACCTCACTGAATCTCTTCAAGAAGAATCTTGATAAGTGGATGGGGGATCGTAGGTTTGTCCCAGGGATTACTCCCGTGTCACTATTAGACAGAGGCACAGTAAACTAAACCTTAAAAGTGCACAGTATACTCAAATCAAGGGGTGGCGTAAGCCATACAGAATCGGGCTAGGCTTATAATTGCCCCAGGGCAGATAGCCTAGTATGAACCTATGACCCTATGAACCTATGAATATGTTTGCTGGCTACGCTTGTAAGGTGTGTAATACATACATCTGACCTTTAATATAAATGTAGTAAGAAGACACATTTAATGGACATTTTTATATTAAATACTTATATTAATGGTTATTTAAAATGTGTGTAGAATCATTTAAGAAGAGTAAATGATGTTTCTACATTCTTATAATATCTTTATTTATCAGACAGTAGATTTTTCTGTCGTACTGATCAGTATAGCCATTGGAACATATGGTAAAATTTAAGTCAATCATGTCTTTAGCTCATTTTTCTGTACTTTAACACCCACAGTTTCTTGTGGTTTTTCTGACCTTTTTTGGTGCTTGCTTCATTAACTTAGTGACTTATTAATACGAAGCAATATAAGTAAAAGCAAGTTATTATTTATCAAAATGACACTGAAGTTTTTAATTTATGATGCCCTACACTACAGATAGTAAGCAGTGTTTATCACACATTATTCATATGTTCATAACTGAGAGAGGAGCTTGTCACTGGCAGGCATGGTGTGAAATGGCATGGGTATGAGTCAGAAGAATACATTGTCATTGTCCATGTGTAGTATACTCCACTGGAGATATTTATAGTTATTTACCACTAGTCACGAAAATATGCAATATTTTAACTTGCACATTAATATTTCAAAAACAAAACTGGCATCAGGTGAAACTACAGATGATGGTGAGAAAAATTGACAAAGATATTTCTACATTAATTTGTACATCATGAGAGATATCTGTTTATCTTATATCATTCTCTTCACAATGCTGTGAATTCAGTAAATATTTCAGTAAGAAATACCCAGAAAGGAATTTCTTTCTGACATGGGAATGTCCAAGTCAAGCTGAACAAAATTGTTCTGACATTGTTTGCCTGGGCTGTACATTCTTGTAGGTATGAAGAGTTGTTTGTAAAACTTTACAGAAAATATAATTCTTGGTTTGTGTATAATATATTACAATATTAATATAAAGAGCAAATACACTGTTATCACTGCAAGTAAGACTTTGTTACTGATAACATTGCTGTTTGCACTTTTTTATAGTACTTACTGTTTGTCATATAATTTTTAATTGTATTTTCCAGAAAGTGTTCTGGAATTTAAGGATGTGTGTAGGTCACTAGAGTTGTCACATTCTACAGCTCAGAGATGTTAATCAGTTTATAATATGGAAATGTAAGACTGAAAAAATGCTAAAGTACAAGGTGAAATAGTACGGATGATGAAAAGACTATATGTAAATAATGCACTTGAGCTGTAACTGGACTAAGAATTTGAAAGTTAAGCAGAGTATGGGCAGGTCTTTCTATTTTTATTTTTTTATGTTAAAAACTAAATGTACTGAAACACTCCATGTTCAGAGAAAAGAAACCATCAGTATCAGATATCTGGGTTTTTTCAGTGAACTAATAAAAGTTTCTATCTATCATCCAGACATTATATGATTGACTTCAATACTTGGCTTAGTTTCTGGTATGTTTCCAGGGGGATTCAGTTTTGGTCAGCATGGGAGTACAAGGCTATCAGACCATATTACTTGGCATATGATGGCCTGCACCTGTGTTGGTGTATTTATTTAATTTATTTAATTTTTATTCCACAGGATTTTCTGATCTACACAAACAATGGTTATATGACTCATTCCTCATTGCTTGGTATGTTGCTAACAAATAGATGGGAGGATGGGCTCAATAATAACTTTTATACTGTTTTGCTGTGTAAGTGAATGGCAGAAGACAAGCTATCTAGCTTGACATTTGTGTGTGTCTTATTAATATGATTATAGTGCATATTTGCCTGAGTGAGATAAATGTCTTTACAGACTGACTACTGACAGCATGGAGCTGCCATATTTTTATGCATTTCTCCTGGCTTTGTCAGTCGCTTGGAATGTAGGTGGGAGGAAGGGCACAGCAATATGTAAGTGCTGTACTATTTGACTGACTATGGCCTTATAACAGATAATATATAGCAATATAGCAATATGTAAGTGTTGTACTATTTGACTGACTATGGCCTTATAACAGATTGTGACTGTTGCATAACACCTGCAGAAGGTAATGTAATGAATGTCAGCAATTATCACCTGTCTGGGCATGCATAACTTTGCAAGTCATTAGCACAGTGCACTATGCATAACTTTGCAAGTCATTAGCACAGTGCAGTTACAATATAGCGCTGAGTCATTGTCACTTTTCAGGTAAAACTGTTAGCAGCTGTCACTGTTATTCACATAAGCAGAAGTCGTTATCACATTGATGAATGCACGACTAACATTTGGCTCTTTCTCCACTTGCAGTGATTGCAGTACACCCCCACCCCCTCCACACTACTTTCATATATCATGTATAAAATTTCAAGAAATATCAGCAGTCTAGGAGGAATATTGTAGACATTACATCTTCAATTGCTGTTTTTCTTGAGAAAGTGGCTGGAATAAGAGGATTTGTGGTGTACTTTATGAATAATTTGAGTATATATTATTGACTGCCTTGCATCCTCTCATTTGACAGAAAATCATAATTTTATTTTAACTAAGGCAATGACAATATCCAAACTCATGTGTTGTATTTATTTGAGACTATCACTGCGGTGGTAAATTATTTCCTTTGCTTTTGAACTATGAAGTCATTCTGTTGCATTATTTGTTATAGTATTTCTCTTTTATTCTCTTTTATTTATCATTAAATATATACCTCCCTTTGTGAGTGAGATCTTTTTGGTGAGCTAAGTAGGGTGTAAAGTAGCTGGGGAGATTATATAGGGGTATACTTGCCTGTGAGGGTATACTTCCAGTGTGGAGCACTTTGTCCCCATGTTTGTGATTATCAGGTCTAGTACAATATCTCACCTTTGTTGTAGAGGTGACTCAAAACAACATGCATTTATCTTATTTCATTTGCAACCACCCCCAAACATTTGTGTGTATATATATAGAAATATTACGATAGGTGCATTGATTTTCACATGCCTCTGCAGGTATATTACATCAGAATGTTGTATTGCATTGTGTTTTTCAGGTGTGATTTCAAGTGTAAAGCAACACAGCCACCCCCAAAGATGCCATCTGTTGAGGAGAAAGCAAGCAGCGTTTACCTGTTGGGTGAGGAAACTGACTGTGATGGTTGTAGCAGTGGTTCAGACGATGGTATGCACCTTGATGTACCACATAATGCCAACCAGAGCGAGGATGATGATTATGACTCGGATGATGACATTCCACTCGCACGTCTGCGTGAAAAGGCCATTGCCTGTGATAAGGATGATGCTCCTGTACCGCCCGTTCCTGAAAGACCACTACCAGTTGCCAAAGCAGACCTGACCAGTAATTATGTCAGTGACCAAGACAGTGAGGATGAGGTGCCACTTGCACAACTAAGGAAGGTGCCCACACAAGTTGGCCACACACTATGGCCACCAAGGGCATTCAGACTATGACGCAGATGATGACATGCCTTTATCTGTGTTCACGAAAGCACCTGGTCTAAATGACACAGCTATGCAGTCCTCCACAGTGCATGGCACTGCAACTGCTGATAAGGGTGTGGATGTGCCTTCGCCTGTGCATGATGTGGGAAGTAGTCCACAGTTTGGTGATTGTGATGGAGATAATCCTCTAGATAGGAGTCCAAGTAGCTCCTTGTCAGAGACTGATATGGGTGTGCCTCAGCAGGGAACATGTGTCAACAGTTCACTACCAACTGCAAGCAGTACAATTGCTACTGGCATTCAGAGAGCATCATCTTTCAACCCTTCAGCCTTTCCCATTTCCAACTGTTCCTTGCGACCCAGTCAGGCGCCGAGCATGCCCACCACGTAAAATCACGTGGGAAAAACATCTTCAAACTTTACACATTGAGGAATTTGTGGGGCCAGTAGGACCAATAGATCACTTGGGCTCAGATAGCACAGAGATGGACTTCCTAAATTTGATGTTCCCAGAGGAGCTATACACCTGTATTGCTAATGAAACAAATCGCTATGCTGCACAGAGGCAGGCCGCAGCAGGCAAGGTTGATCTGTGGTGGAGTCCTGTGTGCCCAGGAGACATACGCACATTTTAGGTGTCAGAATATACATGTCTATTGTACATGTTCCTGAATTGAGGCAGTACTGGGAAACGCACCATGTATATGGTCGCTTCCCAATAGCAGAGTACATGACCAGAGATAGGTTTGAAAAATTCAGCAGTACTTCCACTGCAATGATAACAGCCTGAGCCTACCACATGGTGCTGTGGGTCATGACAAGCTACATCACGTCGGCCAATACTGGATGCAGTGCTTCATGCATGCAGGACACGTTACAATGTGCATCGTGAGGTGGCTGTAGATGAAGCCATGGTTGGCTTCCGTGGACGCTGACATTTAGACAGTTTATGCCTGGTAAGCCTGAGAGGTATGGCATTAAGGTGTGGGTGTTGGCAGACTCAACCAATGGGTATGTACGTGAATTCCAGGTATACACTGGAAAACGGAACAGAATACAGAGGTCGGGCTGGCACACAGAGTTGTAGTTGACTTGACTAGGGGACTGATTGGCAAGAAGCATCACATTTACTTTGATAACTTCTTTACCTCTGTTCCACTAGCACAGCAATTGCTGAAAGATGATCTATACTGTTGTGGAACCATGCGCACCAATAGGTCAGGATGGCCTCTTACATTCAACAGACAGGCCATTGGAAAAGCAGCTCGAGGCTACTACAAACAATTGCAGAGTGGACCACTGCTAGCTACTGAATGGAAGGATAGCAAACCAGTATTCCTCCTGTCAACTAACTGTAACCCAACCTTGCCAGTCTCCAGCACATACAGAAGAAAGCGTGATGGAAGAAAGACATCAGTGCCATGTCCACCAGTTGTAAACATGTACAACAGTTACATGAATGGGGTGGACAGAGCAGATCAGCTGAGGACACAGTATCCCAGTGCCAGAAAGGCCCGCAAATGGTGGCTGTACTTGTTCTGGTTCTTATGGGATGTGGCCATTGTCAATGCTTTCATTATATTCCGTGAAAGTATCAGACATCAGCAACTATCACGTTCTGGACGTATTATTCCGGCAACACAGTTACAGTTCCGAAGGAACCTAGGCTTGCATCTACTTGCCAGTTACACAAAGAGGAAAAGATGCACTGAGATTACTGTCCCAGAGGCTGTGAGCCGATTTGAGCATGGATCTCACTTTCCAGTGAAGTGGCATAAATCAAGATGTAAAAACTGTGCCAGCAAGGGTAAACGTCCTGAGCCATCATGGGGGTGCCCAACTTGCAAGGTCAACCTGTGTGTTGAATGCTTTGGGGAGTACCATGGCCATAAATTTCTCCCATAGTGCTGTGGGCCTTGGGTGTGCCGCTGTGATGTAATGGTTCCCTCCGGCAAAGGACACATGCAAAAAAAACAGCCTGGGTCAGTCTAAGCCTTTTGACATGTTGCCTTGATGTAGCTCTCCACTCAGTCTCCCTCCCTTCAGGTGTAGTCAGTGTATGTAGGTCAGGGCAACAGGGTTTACATTAGCTCCTCCCTTCTGCCCATTGCAGAAAGGACACATGTAAATAGAACAGGCAGAGGTAAAGCAGAGTGCCTCACCTGCCTTTTCAGTGTACATGTGCTCTTTCTGTGCCCCCATGTCAGTTAGCAGCCAAGCCCTTCAGCACGAACGCCAGGAAGGTCCCTCTTCACTTTGGTTTTGCCAACTGCTCTTAGGTTGCTGGGTGCATCACAGGGGGCATACCCAGCCAGCATGGATCTTGTGATCCACCGGGATCGCACTTGGGAACCTGGAGACTCTACAGCACAGTCCCATAGTGATGCTGTCCTCGGTAAGCATGGGCTTGGGTGTGCCACTGTGATGTACTGCAAAAACATGCAAAAGACACAGCCTGGGTCAGTCTTGGTCTTTTGACATGTTGCCTTGATGTAGCTCTCCCCTCAGTCTCCCTCCCTTCCGGTAGGTCAGGACAGGAATTAGTGAGTTACTTCAGTCCCTCATCCCTTAGGTCCATTGCTGAATGGACACATGTAAAGAGAAAAGGCAGAGGTAAGGCAGACTGCTGCCACTGAAGGAGGTCATGAGACCATAGTGGTATCAGCAGTCTGAGTGGGCAGCCGGCACAGCTATGGGACACTACAGATAACCAACATCTGGAGCCCCATGCCTGTCCTTGGCATATTAGTGGAGCGGCGGTCCTTACCCTGCTTTTTCTCTTTACATGTGCCCTGGCTGTGCACCCTTGTCAGTGTCCACCCATGCTTTATTTCAGATAAGGTAAGACTGTCTTCTGCTGTTCTGGGAGTCACTGGAAAGGAGCAGCCAAAACCTTACGCTGTCCCATCGCCGAATATTGTGTTGCTGGGTGCATCACAGGGGCATACCAGCCAGCATGGATCTTGTGATCCACGGGATCGCACTTGGGAACCTGGAGACTCTACAGCACAGTCCCATAGTGATGCTGTCCTCGGTAAGCATGGGCTTGGGTGTGCCACTGTGATGTACTGCAAAACATGCAAAAAGACACAGCCTGGGTCAGTCTTGGTCTTTGACATGTTGCCTTGATGTAGCTCTCCCTCAGTCTCCCTCCCTTCCGGTAGGTCAGGACAGCAATTAGTGAGTTACTTCAGTCCCTCATCCCTTAGGTCCATTGCTGAATGGACACATGTAAAGAGAAAAGGCAGAGGTAAGGCAGACTGCTGCCACTGAAGGAGGTCATGAGACCATAGTGGTATCAGCAGTCTGAGTGGGCAGCCGGCACAGCTATGGGACACTACAGATAACCAACATCTGGAGCCCCATGCCTGTCCTTGGCATATTAGTGGAGGCGGTCCTTACCCTGCTTTTTCTCTTTACATGTGCCCTGGCTGTGCACCCTTGTCAGTGTCCACCCATGCTTTATTTCAGATAAGGTAAGACTGTCTTCTGCTGTTCTGGGAGTCACTGGAAAGGAGCAGCCAAAACCTTACGCTGTCCCATCGCCGAATATTGTGTTGCTGAGTGCATCACAGGAGGCATACCCAGCCAGCATGGATCTTGTGATCCACCGGGATCGCACTTGGGAACCTGGAGACTCTACAG
Organism: Protopterus annectens; assembly: GCF_019279795.1. Lineage (NCBI taxonomy): Eukaryota > Metazoa > Chordata > Ceratodontiformes > Protopteridae > Protopterus > Protopterus annectens. Next base: position 437,135,916 of record NC_056741.1, on the reverse strand, counting down.
CACAGTCCCATAGTGATGCTGTCCTCGGTAAGCATGGGCTTGGGTGTGCCACTGTGATGTACTGCAAAACATGCAAAAAGACACAGCCTGGGTCAGTCTTGGTCTTTGACATGTTGCCTTGATGTAGCTCTCCTCAGTCTCCATCCCTTCCGGTAGGTCAGGACAGCAATTAGTGAGTTACTTCAGTCCCTCATCCCTTAGGTCCATTGCTGAATGGACACATGTAAAGAGAAAAGGCAGAGGTAAGGCAGACTGCTGCCACTGAAGGAGGTCATGAGACCATAGTGGTATCAGCAGTCTGAGTGGGCAGCCGGCACAGCTATGGGACACTACAGATAACCAACATCTGGAGCCCCATGCCTGTCCTTGGCATATTAGTGGAGCGGTCCTTACCCTGCTTTTTCTCTTTACATGTGCCCTGGCTGTGCACCCTTGTCAGTGTCCACCCATGCTTTATTTCAGATAAGGTAAGACTGTCTTCTGCTGTTCTGGGAGTCACTGGAAAGGAGCAGCCAAAACCTTACGCTGTCCCATCGCCGAATATTGTGTTGCTGGGTGCATCACAGGGGGCATACCCAGCCAGCATGGATCTTGTGATCCACCGGGATCGCACTTGGGAACCTGGAGACTCTACAGCACAGTCCCATAGTGATGCTGTCCTCGGTAAGCATGGGCTTGGGTGTGCCACTGTGATGTACTGCAAAAACATGCAAAAGACACAGCCTGGGTCAGTCTTGGTCTTTGACATGTTGCCTTGATGTAGCTCTCCCCTCAGTCTCCCTCCCTTCAGGTAGGTCAGGACAGCAATTAGTGAGTTACTTCAGTCCCTCATCCCTTAGGTCCATTGCTGAATGGACACATGTAAAGAGAAAAGGCAGAGGTAAGGCAGACTGCTGCCACTGAAGGAGGTCATGAGACCATAGTGGTATCAGCAGTCTGAGTGGGCAGCCGGCACAGCTATGGGACACTACAGATAACCAACATCTGGAGCCCCATGCCTGTCCTTGGCATATTAGTGGAGCGGCGGTCCTTACCCTGCTTTTTCTCTTTACATGTGCCCTGGCTGTGCACCCTTGTCAGTGTCCACCCATGCTTTATTTCAGATAAGGTAAGACTGTCTTCTGCTGTTCTGGGAGTCACTGGAAAGGGAGCAGCCAAAAACCTTACGCTGTCCCATCGCCGAATATTGTGTTGCTGAGTGCATCACAGGAGGCATACCCAGCCAGCATGGATCTTGTGATCCACCGGGATCGCACTTGGGAACCTGGAGACTCTACAGCACAGTCCCATAGTGATGCTGTCCTCGGTAAGCATGGGCTTGGGTGTGCCACTGTGATGTACTGCAAAAACATGCAAAAAGACACAGCCTGGGTCAGTCTTGGTCTTTTGACATGTTGCCTTGATGTAGCTCTCCCCTCAGTCTCCCTCCCTTCCGGTAGGTCAGGACAGGAATTAGTGAGTTACTTCAGTCCCTCATCCCTTAGGTCCATTGCTGAATGGGCACATGTAAAGAGAAAAGGCAGAGGTAAGGCAGACTGCTGCCACTGAAGGAGGTCATGAGACCATAGTGGTATCAGCAGTCTGAGTGGGCAGCCGGCACAGCTATGGGACACTACAGATAACCAACATCTGGAGCCCCATGCCTGTCCTTGGCATATTAGTGGAGCGGCGGTCCTTACCCTGCTTTTCTCTTTACATGTGCCCTGGCTGTGCACCCTTGTCAGTGTCCACCCATGCTTTATTTCAGATAAGGTAAGACTGTCTTCTGCTGTTCTGGGAGTCACTGGAAAGGAGCAGCCAAAACCTTACACGCTGTCCCATCGCCGAATATTGTGTTGCTGGGTGCATCACAGGGGGCATACCCAGCCAGCATGGATCTTGTGATCCACCGGGATCGCACTTGGGAACCTGGAGACTCTACAGCACAGTCCCATAGTGATGCTGTCCTCGGTAAGCATGGGCTTGGGTGTGCCACTGTGATGTACTGCAAAAACATGCAAAAGACACAGCCTGGGTCAGTCTTGGTCTTTTGACATGTTGCCTTGATGTAGCTCTCCCCTCAGTCTCCCTCCCTTCCGGTAGGTCAGGACAGGAATTAATGAGTTACTTCAGTCCCTCATCCCTTAGGTCCATTGCTGAATGGGCACATGTAAAGAGAAAAGGCAGAGGTAAGGCAGACTGCTGCCACTGAAGGAGGTCATGAGACCATAGTGGTATCAGCAGTCTGAGTGGGCAGCCGGCACAGCTATGGGACACTACAGATAACCAACATCTGGAGCCCCATGCCTGTCCTTGGCATATTAGTGGAGCGGCGGTCCTTACCCTGCTTTTTCTCTTTACATGTGCCCTGGCTGTGCACCCTTGTCAGTGTCCACCCATACATTATTTCAGATAAGGTAAGACCGGAAGGGAAGATGTTCACTGGTTCAGAAGGGATGGCATTCACCTAACTGAGGAGGGCATTGCATTCTTCTTGACCAACCTCCACAATGGCGTGAGGAGAGCCCTGCATGATTGTGAGAAGAATGGAAAACACCCATGACCAAGCTGGGCCAGTATAGTAAGTAAAACACTATTATGAAATGTGTTATGTAAAATTTATTTCTCTGAGCTTGGCAAATAACTGTTATGGAAATTATGATTTTTTTCATATTTTGGTAAATAACTTTGCAAGGGAGCATCTGAATGTGCCAAGTAATATCTCATTTTGAAGGCAGTATTGCTGGTTCTAATATGGTAAAAGAATTGTGCCAGTATGTTTGACACGTGCAGAAATCAAAGTTTGTTTGAGACTTATGGTTATGGAAATTATGATTTTTTTTCATATTTTGGTAAATAACTTTGCAAGGGAGCATCTGAATGTGCCAAGTAATATCTCATTTTGAAGACAGTATTGCTGGTTCTAATATGGTAAAAGAATTGTGCCAGTATGTTTGACACATGTGCAGAAATCAAAGTTTGTTTGAGACTTATGGTTATGGAAATTATGATTTTTTTTCATATTTTGGTAAATAACTTTGCAAGGGAGCATCTGAATGTGCTAAGTAATACCTCATTTTGAAAAGATTATTTATAGTTCTGACATGGTAAAATAATGGTACCTGTATGTTGTACTCATAGGCAGATAACAGAGTTTGTTTCTGACTTAGGTTATGGAAATTATGATTTTTTTCATATTTTGGTAAATAACTTTGCAAGGGAGCATCTGAATGTGCCAAGTAATATCTCATTTTGAAGACAGTATTGCTGGTTCTAATATGGTAAAAGAATTGTGCCAGTATGTTTGACACATGTGCAGAAATCAAAGTTTGTTTGAGACTTATGGTTATGGAAATTATGATTTTTTCACATTTTGGTAAATAACTTTGCAAGGGAGCATCTGAATGTGCCAAGTAATATCTCATTTTGAAGACAGTATTGCTGGTTCTAATATGGTAAAAGAATTGTGCCAGTATGTTTGACACATGTGCAGATATCAAAGTTTGTTTGAGACTTATGGTTATGGAAATTATGATTTTTTCATATTTTGGTAAATAACTTTGCAAGGGAGCATCTGAATGTGCTAAGTAATACCTCATTTTGAAAAGATTATTTATAGTTCTAACATGGTAAAAGAATGGTACCTGTATGTTGTACTCATAGGCAGATAACAGAGTTTGTTTCTGACTTAGGTTATGGAAATTATGATTTTTTTCATATTTTGGTAAATAACTTTGCAAGGGAGCACCACATTGTGTGAAGTAATGTATCATTTTGAAGACAGTGTTACTCCTTACAACATGGTAAAAGAACTGTGTCTAGGCACTGTAAACATGTACAGATATTACAGTTTGTTTAGTCTTGTACAAATATGAAAATTATACATTTACAATACTTCTCATTATTATGCCCATATCTTTGCGAGGGAGCATGGTAATCACACAAATGATGCGTCATTTTGAAGCTGACATGCAGATGCACAACTTCTACACTGATATGTAGGCTCTGTCTGTTACAGGGGATGAGATATTATGTTTTGTTTATTTATCAATTATGAGAAATAATATACTAATCATATTTCTGTGAATATCTCATGAAAGGAGTGTCACACAGTTATGGTTAAAGTATCATTTTAAAGCTGACATTCATACTAACAAATTAAATTCAAATTGTATGGGTCTGCATGGTACATAGACCAAGATATTGTGCTTTGCTTTTCCAAAAAATTAAAAAAATGGCACAATATCAGCATTCCTTGCCAAATATTTCATTATGACTTTGATATGCACTATCAACATTTACACTGTTGGAAAGGTCAGTGTCTGCTGAACAACTTTCGCGTTTACACTTTTAGTGTAGCTCTTATAGTTAAAGAGTTATGAGCATTTGTTTTCTGTATAGTATTACAAATGGATTTTCTGAAAATGAGCTCAGGCTGCTCTGTTGTTCCTATGGTGGAATTCAGCAGGCAGCTTTTCCTGAGCTGCTCTGGAGTGAATGAGTTAACTAGCCATGCACATAAGACATGTAATATGTGCAAAGGTAGGTACTAGGCTGTCTTACCAAGGGTATTTATAAGCCCAGCTAGAGTGTGTTGGCTTTTGCCAGCCCCATAAGTTGGTTCCCTGTGCCTCTGAACGGCAGAGCCATTAGTTCCCTGTGCCTCTGTCCAGCAGAGCTACTGCAGTGATCCCTGGGGAACATGTCTGTCTCCCATCCACACATCAAGGTTTCCCTTGAAGAGTGCTAGTGAGGGGCCATGCCGGATGTACATTGGAATCATGTTCCAAAGCATGGGGAGTGTCCGGGTCAGGAATCTATCCGTCCAGCACGTCCTACTCATTGTTGTGGTTAGGTGTATATCCCTAGACCATGTGGCTCTCAGGGGCCTCTGTTTAGGTAGAACATATCCAGCAATACTGGGTTGGACATTGGCTTTGCATGTCAAGCAGAGATCACCTGTGAGTATGCGGTATGCAATGGAGTACAGCTGGAGTTTTTTAGGTCGGTCTGCATAGGTCATCTGTTTGAGGTCAGTAATCCTCTTGGTGTGGTACTGGTGTGGTCCTCCAAGCTGTTGCAGTTGCCTTGTAAGTTATATCCCAAATTGGGTGTTGTATCCTTTAATGGGTCTAATAAGTCATGAGTAGAGAGTCACAATGGCCTCCTTTGATCTGGATGCGAACCCATTAGAGATTAGGGGGGCCATGTAGAAGGATATTCTAACCACCTTGTCATTATGGGTATCAAAGGAGAGATTGCTATCTATTGGGATTCCCGGATCTCTTATTACCTTTTCTGTATGTAGCGGACTAGCACCTATGTGGTAGTCCGTGGGTAATTAGTTATATCCAAAGGGGTTGACTATGCACTTTTAGGCATTCAGCTTGACGCCATGAAATTAACACCAGGTATCTGTCTCAGTGCGACCCTTCCATATGGTGTCTGTAACAGCTGGTGAACCAATTATGTCCCTTAGTTTGCAGTCGACTGCAAACCTTTTCAGCCAAAGCCCTCCTGTGCTTGTCTGTACATCAGAGAAGTATATATCGAACATGAGGGGTCCTAGGACTGAGCCCTGGGGGATGCCACCTGTAAATGGTATACAGTGGGACCTAGGGTATACAACTCCCACTTGTGTGGGTTCTGTCTGTGAGCTACTTTGCAAACCATCATATGACATAGGGGTTAATGTTCAGGCGGATGGGTTTGTTGATAATACCAGATGGAGGAATTGTGTTGAAAGCCTATGAGACATCTAGGTAGGCTGTGTGAACCTCCTTACCCTCATCTAATGCCTTGGTAACTGTCTGTAAGAAGTCCACCAGGTTTGGGAGGCATGGTCTACCCTTAACAATGCCAAACTGGGAGGGGTCAAAGGTTTAGAGGTACCCAATGTCTCTGTGACTGAGATCCCTGATGTGCATCATAGCCTTGCAGACCAGGCTAGGCAGGCCTTTAGGGAAATAGGTCCCGTGGTCCATTGTGGCACCACCTTTGTGGAGTGGGATAACTGTTGTGCGCCATTCAGGGGGCACTATGCCTGATGGGACGCTATTATTGAACATGGTGCATAGGTGGGGAGACAGTAAGTACTGCATTTCATGTAAACCACAGCCAGGGATGTTGTCCGGTCCCATGGATGCTGTGATATTGGCTTTAGAGTGTGCAGCTTTGAGGGTGGGGGGGGGTAGCACTGAAGCTATCTGCCATAATGTTGCCAATATAATTTGGTTCTGTAATGTTCGTGTCTTTGTGCTGTAACTCAGAGCAGATCTGGTTGTTGACATCGAGATATGGGACATAGCTATAGAATGCTTTGTGGTTGTTGTTGGAATTAGTGGTGGTTAAGTTTTCATAGCTAGCTTTGGAGGATCTTATAAGGGATCTCACCTTCTTACTGAGGCTGTCCAGGGAGTTCCTCCACACATGGGATTGTACTCTCATTTGCAACAGTGTCTTCCTCCTGTAGTACAGTTTGTTTATGGCAGGGGACCACCAGACTGGTTTCCTTAATTAGGTGTATAGTGTCTTGGTTCTGTTTGGGATAACACAAGCCATGCACTTGTGTAAGTGCTTATAGCGTGCATTTGTGTAGGATTCAGCAGTTGTAACAGTATTGTCCATCTGCATGGGTGTCATGATGTTCATCACGTCTGTCTTAAGAAGCATGTAGTTGGCTTTGTAGACATATTATACTGTGGTTCCCTTAATATGGGGTGGGGGCGGGAAGTGGATATCAGCGTTGTTCAGCTCATGGTCGGATCGGACCAATGAGGAGTTGACTTCACGTGTGGAGCACCGGTCACTCATGTTGGTAATGCCTAGGTCTAGTATATTGTTGCCCCTGGTGGGTGTGAGAATATGTTGATTTAGGGCATTGGTGTTTATGAATTCCAGAAAGCGTTGAGCTAAAGTGTTGGTACAAGAGTATTTTTCCCAGTTAATGGTGGGTAGATTCATTGGGACTATGTGATGAGTGTGGTGTGCGAATGTTTACCTTCTCCACATGACTGTCAGGGTCAGGCTTGGTTGGAGAGAGCTTTACCTCCAGTTTGGCTATTTGAGTGCATCTCTCACAGGTTGTAGTGTTGGGTGGTAGGTGGAGAGGCTTGTCTGTGTACATGAGGCAATGTGTACATTGCCTCAAGATGTCCAGATTCATCAGATAGACAGGTGAGAACACTGGCAGTTGACTCTTGGACATGTCTGAATATAGATATATATAGATAAGTGAGGAAAGTGAGTACAAGAGCTACTCTACTCTAAGCAAGTGAGAAAAGTATGTACAAAACCTGTTTACCCTTACCTCTAGGTAATGAGGAAGATTGAGTGCTATAGTAATTATTAGCTTACGTAGTGCTTACAAGTTCTGAACAAGTGCTGAGCATGAATAAGCAACCCAGATAGGGTCTTGGACAACATAAACACATGGCCCCTTCCCCCCAACAGATGTACAAGCATATATCCATGTACACCACAGGGCCCCTGTACCCACAACTATGCAGGTACAAACTGCACTCAGGCTGCATGGGACCGGTCCATATCACAGGTTGTATCATACACATATGGCAAAACAAGATGCTCTCCACATACACATCATGTAAAACATAGCTTCATGTCAGGTTGTGTACACACTGAATGGTGCACACCAACAGGTATCACAACCCACAAAGGGGGACACACCACTGATAATGGGAAGTATTGCACTACTACCCTGCTGAGTCTGGTCTGGAAGGCCATGAACCTTGACCAATTAATTGATGTTAGCAGTACAGATGTAGATGACAGTAAGGCTGATGTCACACTGCATATCATAACCTTGCCAGGTCATAGGACATAATCACTCATACTGTGTACCACCTACACTCTGTATACTAGATGTACATTCCTATGTCACAGGAGTGTTTTGCAACAGGACTGCTGGCCGAACCAATACTACAGAATGTGTCTGAATAATACATGCTCATCACACCAGTGGTAGCTACAGTATGTCAGGGTTAATTAATTTTATTCACCATCATTGTAGTCCATACCTCACAGACAAACAGAAAGCATCTGCCTATTGAAGTATGCAAATGACTATGACCTAGGAGCAATAGCTGACTCAGGAGTGCTGTGGACAACATACAGAAGGGGCTTTGTGGGTGAGGTGTGTGTGATATATGGCCACAGTCTGACAGCTACATATTGCATTGTCACCCCTATGTTAATAACTCTGTACCCATGAACTACCCCAAGGCAGCGGTCATCATAATGGGCACTTGTGTGTAATGGATGCAGCTGGGCAATTGTCTTTCCTGTGATAGTAACGTCACCACACCTGTCAGGTAGTCATATGTGGCAACCCTAATAATGATAGGGTGCCATCCATGAATTTAGGGATCATTGTCCAGCCATACACAACACTCAAGTGGCCCATATCAGATCACATATTTCCTTTAAGGGGTATTGGCCATGTGCAGATGGCCTACACCAGCCTTCCCATTCACCATCTCCACTATGTAGCATGATGCATACCCAATAAATCCATGCCAACCCAGTGATGTTTGACATGCTACATATACTCATACTGATCTCGAACACATACTCCATGAACATCCACCTTCCATATGCTAGAAAGATCCTTGTCCCATACACTTTTCATAGTCCTGCCATACTATGCATTCCTGTTCGTCAAAGCTGCACATCGCTCCCCTCTCAAACATGGTGTGATGACCGCATGGTAAATGTATCATTAACCCTGTGGATCAGTAATGTGGCACCGCTCTACCTGGCCCCCACAGACCCGCCTGTCGGCTACTGCCAGGTAACCTTTCATCCTAGATTCATACATGGCCCATTGCATATAGCCCAGTAGTTGACTTTGACTGTACATGCTATAGTTGATATCCATCCCTGCAAATACCACCTGGCTAGCCAGTGTCCCATGTGTATCACATGTGCAACACAGGTGATACATGGCAGGATGCTGAATTGCTGCACAGTGCCATGTAGATGTATATGGCAGAACACATGCATGTAAAACCTTATGTGAGCAAGTCTGCAGGGCCACAGGACATGTCTGTTAAGGCAGTGTAAGTCCTTAAATGTGACATATACACAGCATCAAGGTTGACTGCATTAATGTGGACACATCCAGCCATGTGCTGATAGGTAGGAACACCAGTACAGGCATACAGACATGCCCACATCAAGACATCATGCACATGGAGTATGAGTAATGTAATCAGGTGACACACACACACACATATATGGTGATAATATCCACTCAACACTGAGTGTCACATGTGTGTGACACAAACATGTCAGTGTCATGTAGGTTTGCAAATACAACTATTTAAACTTAATAAATGTGATACACATGTATGTTCAGCTGTATCTCTGTATGTCTCTATCAGTTACTGTGACCTGTCTCCATCATTATGTCTTCCAGGTATGCCGCGTGCAAGGCTACCTCCTTTTACCCACTTGGAGGATGAGGCCCTCATCGCATACCTACTCGACAATCATGATATCCTGTTCAACCATGTGCCACTGGATGCACAGCAGCGGGATGCCCTGTGGATGGAACTTCGCAGGAGGGTTAATGATGTTGGTGGCCACAACCACACATACCAACAGGTGTGCAGACCCTGTACAGACCTCATTAGATGGGCGAAACAGCATGCAAATTCAATCGCCAGGGAACAAGGTGCAACAGGTGGTGGGCCACCAACTCAGCCCCGACTCACACGTATTGAGGAGCTACTGACCAACCTGGGGACACCTGCAGAACCACATCCACAAGCCTTAGCTGATATTGTAGAGGTGTGTGTCTCTCAATCACTGAGCCTGGAGTTGCCTGCTAAGTCAGTACTGCACCTATAACAACTATATTCCATATAGTTGCATGTGTCACTGTACAATATGTAATGTAACATCATATGCAAGGCATGTATACACACATGCCGCATACTATAGCATGCTACTCTGTGAATGAACACGTGCATACACCATAGTATAGTCTAATGTACTGGTGTATGTGTTATGCACATTGCACCATGTAGCCATTTTACAGGTGTGGATTATGCTCATACTGCTCTGTTACTTCTATCTAGGTACCTCTGGTGTTCCTCAGTGGCAGCAGCCCATTGCAGGTGACAGTCTTTTTATTTATCAGGAATTGTAATGCACAAATCTATCTGCCATGTGGCCAATTACAACATGTACACATAATGTATGGTCCTGTCACAATATACAGGTCGGACCTGCAATGCATCACAATGACTACCCCTGTGCAACACTTGCAAACTATGTGAAGCATCTCACCGACATGAATCCTCAAAAACTGTCATTGCCAGATGTGTGGACAGCTGTGCATACAATGGTGGAGGGGCTGTTCAATTTAGGGATGTACTACAGATCAGAACTACACATGTGGTGAATACAAACAGTACTACATAGTGGGTTGGAGTATGGCTAGCCCACAGGATTCACTGGTGTGGATCATAGCCCTGCTATGAATGTCACACAATGTGATGTGCTATCTTGACATGTCCATGACATCTAGTAGCCTGGCTACAACACTGCCTACCTAACCTGAAACATATCCCACATACCACCCTTTATCTGCATAACCCTGTCATCAGTGGAGCATATATGTCATATGGGACAACACAGACATGTGAAATAGATGCCCGTTACAATAATTTGGACAACACATGTACACACATGGCCATGGAGGATTGCCAGGGACATGTAGCAACACACACAGTAGACGTGATGTGCTTGTGTGTACTCCCTGTCATACAATGGCTACACATGGTCCAACTATAGCCTTTGTATAATGGTCATATTGTAGATGTGGAACACTAGACATCCTACAGGCCTGTGTACATCTTTTGTAGGTGTAACATCAATCCACCATATAAGATGTGTTGAACATATTGAGGGTGTCATGACATGATAACAGTCACCTGTACAGTATCCACATCAGCCCACAGATACAGTACATTCCCCTTGCTGGTGTTGGATATCAATGTCATACTTGCTCGTCATGTGTGTGTGTGTGTGTGTGTGTGTGTGTGTGTGTGTGTGTGTGGTACACAGATGTCATGTGGGCCATGGTGTACCAATGTGTTCATCATGTCTGGCCATAATTGCCAGGCAGCAGCAATGTGGTTGCAGATGTGCAGGGATATCATCCGTATACCCATCAGTGACCTGTGTCACAACTTCCACATCAAGGTTTAGTGTGTATACACCTCAGTGACATGGGTCACATTCCACAGTATATATGTGTTGTATCTGAACAGAATCATGGCTATGAACTCTGTCTGTAACTCACACTGTATAGCACTAGAGACACCTCATGATTCCCTGCAATGGCCATGCACATCAGCTAAATGTGCAGTATATCTGTAGGGTGGACAGACAACACTGCATTGGGACACCATTGCCCACTGTATATTTGACAGGACACCATTGTGTTAAACATGTATGCATGTCATTGCACACTTCAGCAGATCACGTCATACTACATGTGATTGTAAAGGTCATATGCCACGTCATACTACATGTGATTGTAAAGGTCATATGCCACACATCAGGCAGGTGTACTGTTAACCTGTGCTGGTCTACATAGTGTAACACAGGGATGTATGCTATTACTGTGATTGTATAATTTGCATGCCGTCTGCTATGACACATGCATGCTGTTGTGTCCAACCCAGGGATGTATAACTACCACTATTATTGTCTGCGCTGCATGCCATCTGCCATATCACATGCATGTTGCATGCCTTCTTTCATATCAGATGTGTGTGTGTCTGTGTCTATTGTATAGATTGTAGTGTACAGTTCTTGTCTGACCTCACAGGTGATGTAGGTGCATTGCCCTCTTGCGGTATATCTGATGTTAGTGTCCCCACAGACTCTAGCAGTGATGATGAACATATGATTGAGTCACAGGCAGAGTTGTCAGGGGCTAAAACTGTGCCATCCATTGCCATTCCATCTATATCCCCCTCATCCCCGCACACAGATCCCATGCCTGCACATACCCCATCACCAGTGGCCATAGATGAAGGACAGTTGGCACGTGGTAGCTTGGAACAGGAAAGTGTGGGGGCTATGGAAGGTGTGCCTGCACACCATGGTGTCAGCCAAACGACTGGAGGTGCCCCACACAGGCACATGGCCAGTGCTGCTCGTAGGAGAACCTCTGGCCAACATGCTCCTGCAAGACAGAGCGCAGCAGCTGGTGTCACCAGACGCATGTTTCAGGCCATAATGGAGGCACAGGCATGAGATGAATGGTGCAACAGAGAAGATCAGAGGCTACAGAGGGCTGCTGTCCATTCTTTAAACAACAACATCTAGGCAATGGTAAATGCTCAACAGCAGATTGCTGAAGCTTTGGATAGACAGTTGGGTGACATGGTTGGAGTCCTTGACCGTGGCATGACAATCTGCAAGCATGAGCTGTCTGTGTTGGAACATCTGGTAGAAGTGAGGCGTCGGCCATGTGGACGTAGGCCTGCTACATCACCTTTGTTAGGTCTATGTATACGAGCTACCCCACATGTTCTCTCCCATAGTGGCGGTAGCAGCAGCAGTGCATCTGGTGCTGTGCTGCCCACACCATGACACTGCAGGCCACATGCACATGGCCCAGGATGGTCCCAATAGGGACACGGTTCCAGTGGGCAAGTGACAGCAGACAGTACCGAATCTGCACCTCTGCCTGGTAGTGCCCATGCAACCTCTGGCAGGCACAGGTCACATGTCCGTGGCTGGACACCGTGAACTGCAAAACCTCACCTGTACAGTCTGTAGCTGTCAATAATACCCCTGTGTAGGCCAGACACATGGCAGAACTGTGTGCATACATACATGCACACACTGGAAACATATGTAAGGCACAGCAATACACACATGCATAACATCCACACATGCCCAATTAGATCAAAGGCCCAAACCCACACATATGATGTCATCCAATGGTGCAGCCTAGGCCTCTGGCAAACATTAACACCCTGTGCATATGATGATGCCTGTGCCGCATCCCTGACATCCACACCATCGGTGCAGGGAAATGCTCATATGGTCTGACGCACAGGGTGAACAGACTAGGAAGATAAGTGTAGTTTACAATTGTTAAGGACTGTTGACAGGCAGCAGATATATGATGTACTACAGGTGTACAATACTGTTAACAGTATGTGTCTTGTGTAACAACAGTAACTGCATGTTGGTCATGATGTTCTGCTGTCCTTCTTCAGGTCTAATTGCACGTGCCGGTGGATGTCAATGTTTGCAGTTAGTGTCCCATATGTCAATGTGGACTACTCACAGGTATGTATGAATATACCAGCATGCATCGTGTAGCTGCCACATACCAGTGAGAATGTCACACATTACAAACATGTCTACCGATCCAAGAGCATGATAGCTGTGTATTAAGCTACTGTGGCCACAGATGTAACATCTATAAGGGTGACATCACAGGTACAGTTACATGGAGTAGTGAGGTAAGAGAGTGGTCTAGCTGAGTACAAGGGTAGAGGCCAGTGGAAAGTGTGATGCCTCATTGGGAATCAGTAATACACATTCCCATGACAGGATGAAAACACACAACTGCACCCACACACTCAGGTATTGACACACATGTATTCAGAAACACAGTAGCACACTCACACACTCACGGATTCACCAACACAGTAACACACACTTGCACACAGTTGCTACTGGTGAGATGAGGACCCCTGCCTATGTGCAAATCATCATTACAGTTCTGTGCACCTACATGACACGCCACAGAGAATACACATGTACAGGTAGTCAGTACAGCCTAAGATCAGGGGCATCAACACAGATAGTAGAATGCATCACCTGGATGGGGGAGGGGTCTTATCAGTTCAGTAAGGTAACATACATCCTCACCCCAGGGACCAGTCAGCCCTACATACACACACTGTGGCATTCAGTATTTAATACACCTATGTCACGCACATACAGATACCTCACATGTGTGAGATACACGCCCCTGCCTATGTCCTGCTTTCTACATTGCAGTCTGTACATATGTGTACACTAGTGTACAGGAGAGTGAGTAACAATTGAGATGTATTCCCCACAATACGTGACATATATGGACACACACACAACCACACATGCCAGTACTGTGAAACTCAGACCTGCCTAGCTCATGTTATGTATGACAGATGTACAGCAGTATTGCATGCATTACAAACTGTACTGATGCCTCCTGTGGCAACAGTGCTGATGTATGCACACGGGATGTCTTAACTATTAACAGGTGTCAAGTAATTTACCTTCACCGTCACCCTGACCACTGTCTAAGTTGTGTGTTATGTCCTTCAATTAACAAATCCATTGCTTACCAGTTACACACGTTATTGTAGGACCGCTTGTGACACACTTGTGAGCTGTCCACAGCAAACATCAATCTGCAAAGATGCCCCACCACTTAGCTGTTTCCACATATCTGTCCATACCTCAGATACATCTTTCTGTACATTCAGCATATACAGTTGGCAATGTTGAGGCTGCATTGCAACTGCATGATGTACTAGGATACATGTCACCTGCATACATTAGCAACTGCACATGCATGTTATCTGAATGCACAACACTACATGTACAGGTGTGTAGGTCCTACAATCCTGACATTTGGGCATGTTTGTAGGTATTGCAATTGGCAGACATGTGTAATGACATACATGACATATGGACTGTTGTATGATATGATGGGTGTAATGGGTGGCCAGTACAGAGGGAATGTTACCTCTGTCAACATTGATATCACACCTTGTGTACTGTTAGCATTCAGCAGCCATGGACCTACATTCCATGTGCATGTGTGTAATGGCTGTAGCCACCTGTTTTCACAAAGGACAGCAACAGCTATGCTATTTACATGTATGTTGTGTGTGTGTGGCATGTACATACCCAGGGCAGGTATGTGTATGTCATATCCATACATGAGGGTGTGTACTGGTGTACAGTACCAGTCATCTGCTAATGGTGGAAAGTACCGAGGGCCCCTGGTATGTGTACAGCTGACCTGGTCACAGACAGTGGTATTATTGTATTGCATAACACATGATGCAACTGTCAGTCCATGTGTACTCTCTACAGTTGATGTAGAGCTTAGTACAGTACACAGGTCAAGGGTCACATGGTAGTGTACTCTTCTATGTCATACAACATGTATGGATGCATGTCGGTGGTCCGATGGCATGGTGGTGTCTGAGGTTTACATCCTAGAATGCAGCATGTGACACTGTGTCCTGCACATGACTCATCTGTGATGCCTTTTGTGCTGGGACCAGTCAGTACATGCGAGTGGCCTTTATGAATGTGGGTACACAACCTGGAGCAGTCCGTACCTGTGTTATGGGCTACATGTCTGGTTCGGAGGTATATGGTGGTAGTGCTACATTTTGAGGTATATGGTAGTAGTGCTATTGTGCACTACAGAGCCATCAGCCAGGTGTTCCTCACTGCACAGATGTCAGTACTCCCCATTGTTGGATCTACAGTGCCCAGCTGTGAATGTGGATGCTACACATCTAGCACTGGTTACATAAGAAAACAATGCAATTGTCCTGTTGGTGTATGGGAGTTAACCTGTGTTTAGGACATTTGCCTTGGAATAGCACTGTGTGGGCGGATTCGACTTGGGTAATATCCCCACTCCCTTGAATCATGGATGCATGTGATATGTGACAAAGGCCTGCCTACTGTTAGCCATGTCATCCCAGAATGACAGCTGATGTTGTGTAAAAGACCGGTGTCAAATATATGTAGAGCAGCGTTCCTGCTAACAATGACAACTACTACAATGTGTTCTTTACATCAACCTGTAATAGCATGGCCACTGTGGCCTTCCGTGTTTAGCATCAACGTGCATCCCAGTCAGCCCTGTGCTTCTAGGAGTATGAGCATGCCCAGTATATCCTTGTGTAGATGGACACATAGTAGTGCATTCTGACCATCCCTGTGCTACTAAGTGTGTGAGCTTGCCCCCTGTGCTACTAAGTGTATGAGCATGGCCAGTATATCCTTGTTTAGATAGACACATAGTGCATTCCGAACAGCCCTGTGCTACTAAGTGTGTGAGCATGCCCAGTGACACCTTGTGTCAGTTATGTGTCTCTGTGTATGGGTATGGCCATTGTAACCCTGTATAGTGGTAGTAGTCATCCATTCCGCAGATGGGCATACTCCAGGTCAGGATGGATTCCTATTTTAAACACATAGGTTCACAGGTATGTTCATCTTAACTGCCAGCATCCCTGTTGATGTCCACATTCCCAGAAGGTCATAATGACAGCCTTGAAATGTGTAGTCTGTGTGGCACAATTTGTATGTATGCAGTATTGTAATAGTAATCTGTAAATAGGCAGATGTTCCATTCCCGCCACTGGTGTGTGTGTGAGTGTGTGTGTGTGTGTGTGTGTGTGTGTGTGTGTGTGTGTGTGTGTGTGTGTGTGTGTGTGTGTGTGTGTGTGTGTATGTCTGTCCCTGTTTGCCAGAGGACTGTAAATTGCTTTTAGACTGCCCACACTCTATAAATTTCTTATACCCACCATTAGCAAGGCTGATGATGTCACCCATCTTCAAATACACCTCTGGGAGTGCTGTGTCCCACTAATCTTGGTAGCACATTCTGTAACTGCGTAATGCTGTAGTGTAATAAAGTAGTTAGGTCAGTGTTCTAGTCCCACACTTGCTGTGTGTGTGTGTGTGTGTGTGTGTGTGTGTGTGTGTGTGTGTGTGTGTGTGTGTGTGTGTGTGTGTCCATTTGCCTGAGGACTGAGTAATGCTTTTATAATGCTCACACTCCATACATTTCTTATACCCACCGTTAGCAAGGCCGATGATGTCACCCATCTACAAATACACCTCTGGGAGTGCTGTATCCCACTAATCTCGGTAGCTTGTTCTGTAACTGTGTAATTCTGTAGTGTAATAAAGTAGTTAGGTCGGTGTTCTAGTCCCACACTTCCCATGTGTGTGTGTGTGTGTGTGTATGTGTGTGTGTGTGTGTGTGTGTGCCTGAGGACTGAGCAATGCTTTTATACTGCTCACACTCCATACATTTCTTATACCCACCATTAGCAAGGCTGATTATGTCACCCATCTACAAATACACCTCTGGGAGTGATGTGTCCGAGTAATCTCAGTAGCTCATTCTGTAACTGTGTAATACTATAGTGTAATAAAGTAATTAGGTCGATGTCCTACCCCACACTTGCCCTGTGTGTGTGTGTGTGTGTGTGTGTGTGTGTGTGTGTGTGTGTGTGTGTGTGTGTGTGTGTGTGTGTGTGTGTGTGTGTGTGTGTGTGTGTGTGTGTCCATTTGCCTGAGGACTGAGTAATGCTTTTATACTGCTCACACTCCATACATTTCTTATACCCACCGTTAGCAAGGCTGATGATGTCACCCATCTACAAATACACCTCTGGGAGTGATGTGTCCGAGTAATCTCAGTAGCTCATTCTGTAACTGTGTAATACTATAGTGTAATAAAGTAATTAGGTCGATGTCCTACCCCACACTTGCCCTGTGTGTGTGTGTGTGTGTGTGTGTGTGTGTCCATTTGCCTGAGGACTGAGTAATGCTTTTATACTGCTCACACTCCATACATTTCTTATACCCACCATTAGCAAGGCTGATGATGTCACCCATCTACAAATACACCTCTGGGAGTGATGTGTCCGAGTAATCTCAGTAGCTCATTCTGTAACTGTGTAATACTATAGTGTAATAAAGTAATTAGGTCGATGTCCTACCCCACACTTGCCCTGTGTGTGTGTGTGTGTGTGTCCATTTGCCTGAGGACTGAGTAATGTTTTTATACTGCTCACACTCCATACATTTCTTATACTCACTGTTATTAAGGCCGATGATGTCACCCATCTATGAATACACCTCTGGGAGTGCTGTGTCCCAGTAATTTTGGTAGCACGTTCTGTAACTGCGTAAGGCTGTAGTGTAATAAAGTAGTTAGGTCAGTGCTGTAGTCCCATGCTTGTGTGTGTGTGTGTGTGTGTGTGTGTGTGTGTGTGTGTGTGTGTGTGTGTGTGTGTGTGTGTGTGTGTGTGTGTGTGTGTGTGTGTGTGTGTGTGTGTGTGTGTGTGTGTGTGTGTGTGTGTGTGTGTGTGTGTGTGTGTGTGTGTGTGTCCGTTTGCTTGATGACTGAGTAATGCTTTTATACTGCTCACATTGAGGACTGAGTAATGCTTTTATACTGCTCACACTCCATACATTTCTTATACCCACCATTAGCAAGGCCGATGATGTTACCCATCTACAAATACACATCTGGGAGTACCGTGTCCCATTATTCTCAGTAGCGCGTTCTGTAACTGTGTAATGCTGTAGTGTAGTAAAATAGTTAGGTCAGTGTTCTAATCCCAGACATGCTAATTGTGTGTGTGTGTGTGTGTGTGTGTGTGTGTGTGTGTGTGTGTGTGTGTGTGTCTGCCTGCGTGAGACAAGTACGGTGCTTTGTAGTATTCGCCGTAGCGCGTGCCCTAAATGCGTGTTGCTGCAGTGTGATTCGGTAGGGGTTTGTTCACAGGACATGGCAAGTGAGTGTCTGTCAGAGCCTGTGTAGAGGTGGCCATGATTGTCTTACCATTGGACATGTTTGGGAGCGGGTTTTGTAGTTTTCCTATATGGTATCCATCTTATGACACAGTGGCCACCTCACGAGGAGTACAGCTGTCAGTCAGCCACGGCACTGTGTTGGCAAGCCATACCCATACATCTGGCAAAAGGCCTGGTGAACTAAGTATGCAGCCCTACTAGTACCCGGTATACGTCCTGCACCCATGTGCCATGCACATACAACCCTGCCTAGGATATCCCAGTATGTTGATAGTAACATGCACACTGAGGACAGATAGTAGGCATGGTGTTAATGTAGTGGTCTGCAGAGGACATGGCACACTGTACAGCAGTACAATAGGCACATATATGCGGACATTGTGCCTTCAGTATGTTACACACTGAATACCTGCAACATATGTGGTGCCATCAAATGTGATCCACTAAGGCCAGACAATGCTGTACACATGTGCCCTGTATGGACCCATGTCACTGACACCACGGAATACCTGTATCGTACTATCCATGCAGGTGCAGGGCCGACCTGCCCACTATAAGCAGGTTTTGCCACACCAGGCCAGTATTGGCATATCGGGGTACAACAGGCTGTGTAGACTACATGTGTCTGCCAAACCAGGTACACCTGTACATGTCACTGTACAGTAATGTGGGACATGCACATCCCAGGCAATGTCCATGTGAAGGACTATCAAACACAGACATGGCATGCATTGCAAAGCTATGGCCCTATACATTGGTAACCAGGATGTCAGGCCAGATAATGCAGTACCCACCTGTGTGGGACATTGCAGACACTACACCCCTGCACTGCACACCACTGTCGGGTAATGCGATGGCAAGGATTACCCCTCACCCAGCCTTTTACAGCCATCTTGCACAGCCAAACACTACACACCCATGGAGCACTGCATACCTGCATGCCAGTACTAGCATCCTGTGTCTGCATATGGGTTGCAATGCTCCCAACCACAGTCATTCCCAGTATAAACCTCATTCGCATACCAACAGTTGTCAAACACTTTCACATGCCCTAGCTCATAGAACCTCCAGATATCCCCTGTGGTGCATGTGGTCCTGTGCATTACTGTAGTATGGCAAACTAAGTAGTTAAGTTGTGTATTTGTGGGCCTGGAAAAGGTGTCAATGCATGTCCATTAGAGATTGTGGTTGTGGTGACAATGGCATCTATTCATGTGGCCTGACATGTGTGCCACACCTAATGTATGTCTACTATATCTGTTGCAGATGGCACTCACTCACTTACACACATGTTCTTACAGCACAGCAACATGTTGCCTTTGTGGCACATGTAGTAACATCATGCACATGTAATAGTAATGAGTAGTCAGGGGTTTGCCCCTGTACTATTCAGCATGTGGCAGATGATGCTTATGGTTAAGTCTCCAAGCCCTTCCCTGGAGTGCATTGCATGTCCCGCCCACACACTCTCTGGTGGATGTGAAGGTGTACACCTGCACAGCAGTAGCATGTGTATTGTAAGAGATGGAAATGGTCAGGTGATGGCCTCTGCATCTATTGCAGCCCTCCTCTAGCTGATTGCATGTGGTACAGCTGTGATGGTGTTCCCAAGCCATCTGCATGATAAACACAGTACACTATCTAGGGAAACATGTTATTATCTGGCCATGACAGTTGCTGTGAGTAGTACCTGGAGGTGTGGTGTTCTGACACAGCACCACAGATGATATCTGGATGTAACCCAATAATTTTCCACAGTGGGAAATAGCCTAAAGACAGGATGGTGATGTGCCACACATAACTGCAACATGTAAGTGTAGCTATGCTGCATTGAGACTACTGCCTGTTTAACATGTGTGTGGTAATGGCTATTCTGCATGTTATAATACAGACATGACAGTACTCTGTTCATGAGGGACCCCCATCTGTAGGGCCATCTATGAACTGGTCAGTGTGTGCAACCATTTGTTTCCTGTGTTACACACTGAACACACATCTGTGCACAGCAGAAGCATGGTGTGAGGATTGCAGACAGTACATGGTGATAGGGATGTGTTACTGCCATTGCATCCCTGACTGGACATGTGTCACATGAGACAGTGGTATGACTGACACTGTGTGGGATTCCCAATGACAAGCCAATGATGGGCAACTGTTCATAGCTGCGGTCACACATCTACTACACATTGTGCAGTTGGCATGCGGTATATATGCATGTGTTGTGCTCCCTCTGCAAATGTATACCATCTGTTGTGTTGAGTTGCTGGTGATATCTATGCATACTGTCATAGGTAATCCTGTATGCTGTTGTCTGTCACTAAGTCATATGTGGGTTTAAAATGTAACACCATAGGCTGAATGGGTTGGGAGGTCCCGGCAGAACTTCCTGGCCCACTTCAGCTGACCATGGCACCGGGCACTAGCACATCTGGGGCCCTGCCATAGACATCAACCTCTGTTGGCTCTGCACCACCTTCTGATGGTACCACAATTGAGGATGGAGCATGTCCCCCTTGGGAGCGGGACCAGACAGGTACATATCTGCTGTCGTGCAGTCCCAGACGTGTTGCGTTGGTGGCTCCCTAAGGGGTTACAAAGCCAGATACGCCAGTTCAAGGGTGGAGTGTCACATTTACAGGGTGATGCTGCCCCTTCTGGACAGCCCCCAGAACTGCCTCATTTGCAGCTGTGTAGGTGCAGTAGCAGTTGGCCATGGCTGGTGACCTCCTTCCCACTGTTCCCATGGGCTTCTGAATGCCGAAGACCCATCCCCATCCAGGGTGTATCCCCCCACATGTGCCATATACCAACCCTGTATACTGTCTTTTCTGTGCTCCTAAATATCCTCCACGGCCATATCTACACTCCTTCCCCAACATCTGACCCTCACCTATGGACACATAAGGCCATTCGGCTCCTAGGATACCATCTGCCCTATACATAGCTGCCCATTACACACACGTGCCCACTGGACACATGAAACCCTTGTAATATGCATCATAACATACTACTGTTATCCTCACCCCTGTCCCTCAGGCGCACAATCCTGGTATGCACATCACTCTTACATGGTCCAGGTACATGTGAGGAGGATGACCTCATTATATACAAAACACTACTGGTCCCTCTATGGTTACCCCATTTACCTTTATCATGATGATGATGTTGCACTCAGCACCTTGCAAGAGTACTGTTCACACATAATGATTGGACAGGTACTGTTGTGTTAATGTACATTACATGCACAGAGTGATGTATACAGCCAATGTACGACTATTTGCATGTATGACTGACACTTGTCTGTCTGAAGGAGTCTTGTGATCACATAGAGAAACACCACTACATAATACATGCATCGCTGGTGTTTCCCGTTTCATTTGTTTGTAATGCTTTGTTGCCACATGGTATGTTCCTGATACATCTCTATATATGTATGTACCTATATGCTGGACATAAACACTCACATGTACATCTACATGATGGGATACATTACTATACTGTTGAATGACTGTGCTGTATGATATGTTTGTGGTACTGTCCGTTGTCTGTATATCTGTCATGGCGTATTTGTAATACACATTAGCTGTGTGTGCAGGGTCCTGGTTCCGACCCTTGAGAAGGACGTTTAGTTGGTTGCAAGGCAGAACAAGCCCATTGGATACAGCGGGAGTAAGGCACATTAAAGCAGTTGGGAGTGGGTGTGCATGGGTTTGCATGGTGTTAGGCACTGCTGACCTCTGGTTACAGACTCATATGCTCAGTTAGCCTCTACATTGCTTAACCAGTGCAATACTCGCATACTGGTAGCCAAACATGTTTACACCCGCTCGCTCCCGCACTTGATAATGCACCGACATTGGTGCATGCATCTGTCACTCACACCCCTGGGTGTGAGCGAGGACCACAATATTACCTTGTGATGCCTATTACATTGGACTACATGACTATAGTATCAGGATTGGCTGCCTATTAGGCGATGGCATCGCGTTCGACTGTACGGAATCAGCGGCCTGTCCAGTGACACAACAATATTTGTGTGTACCTCATACAATGGGCTCCCACCTTGTGATGCTTATTACATCAGAATACATGAATACAGTATTAGGAATGGCTGCCTATTAAGCGACGGCATGGCATTCAACTGTACGGAATCAGCGGCCTGTCTGGTCAATCATTCATATTTGTGTGTTCCTCTTACAATCTGCTCCCACCTTGTGATACCTGTCACATCAGACTACATGACTACAGTCATAGCCGGACTTAGGCATAGGCCAACTAAGCAGCAGCCTAGGGTGCTGCTTTAGTGGGGGCACTTTACCAGTATTTATTTGGTGTAGGTAGACCAGGTTGGGGGCACTGGGTGGTGTGGTGGGGGTGCCATTGTGCCCTCTGCCTAGGGCACCAGTTGACCTAAGGCCACTCCTGACTTCAGTATCAGGAATGGCTGCTCATTAGGCAATGGCATGGCATTCAACTGTACGGAATCAGTGGCCTTTTTGGTGAATCATTCATATTTGTGTGTTCCTCTTACAATCTGCTCCCACCTTGTCATGCCTATCACATCGGACTGCATGATTACAGTATCGGGAATGGCTGACCATTAGGTGATGGCATGGTGTTTGACTGTAAGGAATCAGCGGCCTGCCCAGTGAATCATCCATATTTGTGTGTTCCTCTTACAATCTGCTCCCGCCTTGTGATGCCTATCACATCAGACTACATGACTACAGTCATAGCCGGACTTAGGCATAGGCCAACTAAGCAGCCGCCTCGGTCACCGCTTTAGTGGGGGCACTTAACCAGTATTTATTTGGTGTAGGTAGACCAGGTTGATGGCACTGGGTGGTATGGTGGGGGGTGCCATTGTGCCCTCTGCCTAGGGCACCAGTTGACCTAAGGCTGCTCCTGACTACAGTATCAGGAATGGCTACCCATTAGACTATGGCATGGCATTTGATTGTATGGAATCAGCAGGCTGTCCAGTGAATTAATCATATTTGTGTGTTCCGTATACAGTCTGCTCCCATCTGGCTGATACATGGGAACCGAGACTTTGCAATACAGACAAGTAGTTGGGTTTTGGGAGCCACATCGGTCGGACAAGTCATGCTACCGCATACCTGTTATAGGTTTGCCACCTTTTCAATTGGCCAAGGTGAGACTTTAGGGTTAACACCTGTCCCACTTTGTGAGGGACACTGCGAAAATAATCAAGACATAGCAAATGTCCCGATTACAGGACATTATTATATTCTACGTTTCATTAATAATTGCATAACACAGTCATTTTATACATGACACTTCTATATGTTATGTGAAGTAGCATAAACAATTCAAATACAACTAGGTTAAGCTTTTATTTGTGCAAATAAGTATAATCCTGTACTATGCATGGCTGTAGGTATGTTTTGTCCTGGAATGTCTGACATTTCTACAGAACATGTCCCACTCTGGCCATTTGAAAAGGTGGCAACCCTATAGGACTTGTATGTAGAGACATCAGACTTTGCAGGGCAACACACCCACAGCCAGTAGAAAGGGGAGTACTTCACTGTTTTGCCGAAATAAAAGGTTACTCTTGTAGCATTATAGTTGCTTATACTGTTACCTATAACATTTAGATGTTTCAGGTGAACATAATTGTTTTATGCAACTACTACAGACAATACAGGTAATCTTTGCCCTAAATCACAGGACATTTGCCATAATTACATTTATTTTGTAGGACACAACTGCCCAAAGGGGAGTGTCCCTCGCAAAGGTGGACAGGTGGTAACCCCAACCCTATTATTCTATCAACTTTCTAAGGTAGTCGGCAGAACATGCATTTTCTCTTTCTATCAGACCTCTCATACGAATGGGGAAGAATGAACACTGAATCAGAGACACTGCATAACGACCTCAGGGACACATTTAGAAGGTTGGTGCTATTAAACTGACACATTAACGGACACAAAGCACATATGTATTCATACACATTGTCTGAGGTACATGCTGTTTATGACTCTTACATGGTGTCATTATTCATTACGTGTATTCCGCCACCTTTCCTCCTAATATCACTAGTTCTAGGAGGGTTTAGTTGGGATTGTGTTAGATTCTGATTCGTAATCATGGACGTCCCTGGTAATCGGGGCCAGTTCAATGATATGGTCCCTATGTGTTCCCCCAATGGTATACGGACTGTCCAGTAGATGTGCTCTTAAGGTTTGGGAAGTATGGGCGTCTGCTATTCCCACATTGGAATATTACTTACACCCACAGGGTGGCCCTAATATGTGTCTGCCAGCCAACACCTGCACACCTAGCCCCATAATCGCATAGCCATGGTTCCCCCATCTGCCACTACTCTACAGCACTCATCCTTACTGTGGGCGCAGGTGGACACAGGTGTGATATGAACACACCCCTACACACTGCACACTCTGCCCATGTTGGGACACATGTACGTTGTGTCAACCCATGTGTTATCAGGCTTGCACAACCTACTGTTCCATGTACAGCTACATCCTGGTTGTAATCGTGTAACTCCCATAGGTTGGAAGGACCATATTTTTGGTGTCCCACAAGGGACGTCGCTGTCCATGTTTAAAGTGTAGACCTTGTAGATCTCTCCCACTAGTAGTTTCCTGCCGGTGGTCCTGGAAGCAGTGTTGTATTTACCTTTATTGCGTGTCTGTATGTCTCACCAGCCTAGCTGGGGGGGGTGGGAGGTAGACGTTTGTTGATTGGACCTCCCACCAACATATGCCTGTGTATATTTACTGTAACATATATATATATATATATATATATATATATATATATATATATATATATATATATATGTATATTTACATTAATATATACAGATATATCTGCATATGTATTCATACATGTATATTCATATCTTGCTGTTTTTATATATATATATATATATATATATATATATATATATATATATATATATATACAGTGTTTATATGTCTCACCAGCATACTAGTGCCTTACTCATTATAACACCGACACTTTACTCCAGTTATCTTGTAATCGGTATGTAGCACGTTATATAGTGGAGAGATGTCGCTATATGTTCATATACGGATTACTGATGGTAATTGGAATGTGATAGTGTGATTCGACCCTCTTCTGCACAGCCTATTATTCCATCTACTTTCGATGTTTGTATGGGCACATTCCCATTATTTATGTCAAGAAATGGAATGCATGTGTTACAGTATTTGTACTTCAACATATATTGTCTGCATGTGAGTATGCATATATATCTATTACAACCTAGCTGACCTCCACGGGGCTGTCAATTAGAACCGGCCCATCCAACCCTGGCACGCCTGGATCCATAATTGCATACCCATAGTTCCTCCATCTCACCCGTGTTAAATGTACACACGTAACATCCATTATCCACTTGTTATTGCAGCCATGACACACCTTTACACATTGCCCTCTACAGAGCTTTTGGGGCCCTACACACATTTTTTCTCACCTCCTGTATTTACAGGGTCTCCTGCCATGTATATTTGCACATACGTGCGTTTTCTAGGATTATGGACTCCGACCATTTGCGCTTCCCAATTTGTGAAGGTCCCAGCATGGGACTACATTCTGTCTGTGTGTAAGGTAGATGTAACATTTCAATAATGTTACTCCCACCGGTAAAACACTGCCTGTGGTGTGAGTAGCGGTGCTCTGCTCACTCCTGGGCAGCTTTTTATGACATACACGGAAAGCACTATATAATACCAACATTGCTCTTGATACCCTTCACATCCCTTGTGTATGCTTTATTGTTACAATGTCCACTCTTTAAATATATATAGATATATGTATATATATATATATATATATATATATATATATATATATATATGTTAGAAAAATATGTATTAATGTATATGTTTAGTGCTTATTAGAAGCAAAGAAGGGATTAATACATTTTTATTCTATTAATGTTATGACAAGAAAAATGAATTCATATGAAACTGCAGTGTGCTTTCTGCAAGTTGGCCTCTGACCCTGGCAGCTGCTAGCACAGCAAAAGTTAATGTTTATACTTTCCACAAGTGATTATCTGCTGGGTCAGTAAATTAAAGTGTAAAATAATGAGAATCTTCTGCTCTATCCTGCTTGAACAATTGGCCTTGTACATGTTCCTAGAGAACGCACAGCTGCAAGGAAGAAGTGATACATGAAACAAAGTGTTGGTTAGAGAAATGTATTAAGAACTGTATCTGCTATTATGCTCGAATTAGCTTAGAACCTTGAGTGGCAACTTTCATAAAAGGACATTATAACTAACAGGTGGCTAGCAAGGCCACGTTGTTTACCAAACTTCTTTTTTAAGCAAAATGTAGTATCAGCACCTCTAATGAATAGAATATTGTAAGCTAAAATGATGTAAAATAACTTGTGACTGACCATGTCAGTCTGGTAGGCAATGGCTAACGAGAAAGACTATAAAAATTGTGTACTTCCTGTTTTATTCAGACAAAATTCTGTATTTGTACGTTTTTTGCCTCCTGGTGTACACTATTAAAGAACATGAACCTGAACCTCCTGTGTATTGATCTTTTTCTTACAGTATTTTTCATTTAACAGATTGGTCCTTCGGACCGGAATCCCTCAAATCGGCTACGGATCAGAGCGTAGAGGTGGTTGAAAACTGTATACGGGAGAAGACACCAAAATGGTTCTTCTTGAGAGAAAAGACCTCCGGCTGAATTGTCATTCAAGGAGGCTGGCCACTTTCTGATCTGTGACTGAAGAGCGGATTTCCACTTCTAACCTTGCTGGTCAATAATGGAGGCTCAGGTGGGGAGATTTTGCCTTTTTTCTGTTCTAGATCAGGGACAAGGTTACAGTAAATGTTTTTTGTCAGATTTGTTATACAGATCAGGGACAGAAAAGTTACTGTTTTTTGGTCATAGATCAGGGTAACAGAATAAGGTAGGCAGTTATTCTAGATAAACTGTGAAGAAAAACTAAAGTCATGGTACCATGTGATAGGAAGGGTTACATAACATTTTTTCAGTCAGAATAACATGGGAAATCAGTGCACTAAAACATCGCGAGATCCACCTCTAACTGAAGATGCAAAATACATGCAACTACAACGTGTTGATAATGTTAGATATTATGCAAAATGGGTTAACAAATATGAATTTGATGGTAAATTAGACAAATCTTCACTTGTTAAACTTATTAAACAGCTTAAAACTGTTGCGAAAGGTCAGGTAAAAAAACAACGATAATTAGGCATTCCTCAGGCACACAGGTGGATTGAGGAAGCAAACCGTAGGGAACGAAAGAGTAATAATTCAAAAGCATTGTTCTTAGACAAAGAAGATAATAACACAGTAAAAGCGATGGCTCCTCTGCCCCCACTGCTTCCCTTACCAGGATATGAAGCGAGTGGACAAGCTGGTCCACCTCCACTGTATCCTGATATCCCAGCAAAACTGAAACCGTTTGTTAGAGATCCCATTGAGACTAGGTCCCGAACACGTAAAACACAGGGGGACATAGAATCATATCAAATAGAGAAAAATTTACAAGCTGAGAGTGAGGAAGAAATATGTCCACTTATAGAAGTACCAAATCCACAGGCAGGGCAGGTCGGACAGGACCCAACTCTCTTGGTATATAGACCATGGACACCGGAGGATATCCGGAAGGCTACTGAGGGAATCCCCCATCCAAAAGTTAATTTTGCAAAATTCTTAGAAGATTTACAAGGCATGCGGTTAAGTTACCACTTAAATGGGGAAGAAGTGGAAAAAGTAGTTAGACAAATTGTAGGTCCAGATTGGCACATGATTTGTGGCACCTGGAATCCTCGTAATGCAGAATTTAAGCCACTCCCACATAGTGACGCAGAACTAGACAACAGAGTGAAGGGCCTTACAAACTGAATCTCTGAAAAATGGAAACCTAGAGCAGACTGGACTTGTATTAATCAATGTATACAGCAAGAAAATGAAACGGTAGATAGGTACTATGTCAGATTATTAGAATGTTTCAATAACCACAGCGGTATGACAATTCCCGAAAATCAGACGAATGATTCCCCATATGAACAACAATTGAAAAATGCATTTTTTAAAAGGTTGCATTGCACCTATTAGTAGCTTCATTACGAAGCATATGATAGATCATCGAACAAGTAGGTTACAAGCCTTACTTGAATATGTTAGACATGCTGAAAGACACTTTAATAGCAAAAAGAAAAAGAAAGCACAAGTCTTCACTGCTGAAGATGGAGCTGAGGTTTATGTATTACAGTCTGGTAAGAAGGGTAAGAGAAATGCCCAGGGAAACAAACAATCTGACAAACGGTCAGAAGATTTTGAAGAGAGGAAGAAAAAGGGTGAATGCTTTAAATGCGGGAAAAAGGGACATCTGGGGTGGGAGGTTGGCATAATGGTTAAGGTGTTTACCTTACAAACATAAGGTGCAGGGTTTGATTCTCACATGGGGTAATTGGCTAGGCTAAAAATGGTCCACAAGGGCAGTTAGCCTAGTACTAATCTATGAACCTATGAACCTAATCTATGAACCTATGAACATCTAGCAAGGGATTTTAAACAAAATAAGCAGGTAACTACAGAAGATAAGGGAGATAAGCACTGACTATATGATGGTACACCATATGAGGGGCAGGAGTCATCAAAATGAGACAATAAAGAAAAGACAAATGTAAATGTGATAGAAGGAATAGAAGAAGTGCAAGTAGACGTAGAAGATGAAGAAAATGAGATTTTAGACTTAGCATTATTGAGCCTTGAGCTCTACCTAGCAGACACAAAACCGGAAGTTACACTTCTGAAAGAACAAGCAAAAACGATAACAAACTAATACAGCAAAAGACCCAATGCTGATGGAAGAAAACCGCCACTCGTTGTCTAAACTTCTGGTAGAGGAGAAGGAAATTAAATTCCTGTGTGACTCAGGAGCATCGCGGACTCTGATACACCCCTCCAAGTTACCAGAACATTCAGAATCACCTGATTATATATTAGTGAAAGCTGAAAATGGACAGCTATACCGGGAACCACTTTCCCATGATATAGCAATAACTGACCCTGTTTCAGGGATGACTCAAAAGAGTAAAATTGTTGTTTCTGTAAAATGTCCAGTGAACCTATGCAGGGTATGGAGGCACAGCGACAAATGGCTACCTTTGTGGTGCGACCGGAGGATGAAACTTTTTTCTGGTACAGCCAGGACTTGGTTACGACTGGTCCAGGGGCAATGACCGAGGAACTGATGAATGTAGCCATCAGTAAATCCCTCTCCCTTGACAGTGACAGACAACATGTGTTGCATTGCACTCTGTATTACTGTAGCACACCAGGACCTGATAAGGAATATGAGCAAGAATTGTTCAAAAATCGTGCAAACAGATTAGTATTACATAATGAGAATGATACCTGACAAGCAAAGCGCCCTCAAAACCAAAACGAGTATACAAAGTCCAAAAGTAGAGGGTGCACCAGGCTGTAAATGAATTTCCACCAAGTATTCCAAAAGCTGTCCTTTATTAAAAACAACCAAGCAAGCAGGAGAAGTTAAAAGGTAAGCGCTTTCACGTTGATACAACGCTTCATCAGACCTTAAAAAACATAAATAATGCATCTCTTTTTATACCATAGTGCATTGCTTCTTAATTAAGAATAGCTGCAGTGCAATTAATGCAATTAGTGACACTTATAATGTCAATCAACTCTAAATGTACTACCAAGCTTATAAAGACATATACAAAAATATAAAACATGTACAAAGGACATATACGAAGAGCCATATGCATAGCAAACTACGAGTTAATGGTGTTAATATGAATATAAATAAACATAGATGAGAAATCAGTGATTCAATGGTCTATTGGCCAAAAAAGGCTTAAGGGATATTTTATCATTAAGCCCATATTTATGGGCTTGTAGCCTTAAAATCCATTTACTCTCTACCTCTTCTGTATAAATTTTGATATTCCCTAATCTACTAGTTCTTGTTGCTAACTCAAGGACCATAAATTTAAAACAATGTGAAGATCCTTTATCTAGAACATGTCGTGCCAATGCATTAGTTGTATTCTGTTTCTCTATTGCATATATGTGTTCTCTTATACGCTCGCGTAATGTTCTGTTGGTTTTACCAACATAAAAAAGATTGCAATTTTGACATTGAGCGAGGTATATAACATCTCTAGTTTTACAGCTTGCATAGCCCCTAAACGTATATTCACGTCCTGTATACGGATGTAAGAATCTATTGGTTGCCGCTATGTATTTACATTGCTTACAAGTTTGACAAGCAAAAGTGCCTGTCCTCTGTAACTGAATTTTATTTTTATTTGTATTTTCATAGCATAATCTCCTGTCTAAAGACTTCATGTTTCTATAGGATATAGATGGTCTAGCATCAACCAAATCTCTTATTTTCTCATCCATCAGTAAAAGTTTCCAATTGTCACCTATAACTTGCCTAATTTGAGTATTTATGTTGGTGTATGGAATAATAAGTCTATTTACTGTCGGATGTGTACCCTCTATATTCAAGCCTTCATTATCAGCATCTCTTATTAAAATGGAGTGCCTTTGCCTGTTCTATGGATATCACCATGAATTAAGGCTTCATGTATTTCAGTCTCTTTGTATCCCCTTTCTAAAAAATTCTTTTTGAGCATAGTTTTCTGCTGATTAAATGTTTTCTCTTGGGTAGTTAATCTTGAAGCCCGCAACATTTGGTTCTTGGCAATGTTGGTGTGTATGTGTTTGGGGTGCATACTGCTACGGTGCAGTAGATTATTTCTCCAACATGTCTTCCTATGTAACTCTGTATCTATACCATTGACTCCTTTGGTTAATTTAACATCCAAAAATACAATCTCAGAGATAGAATAGTTACATTCAAAATTTAAAAAATCAGTGGTAGAATTCAGATATCTTACAAACTCTGTCAATAATGTAACTGATCCCCCCCACACAATACACACATCATCAACAAATCTACTATAGTGTTTGAGATACTTGCAGAACAAGGCATGATTGAATACAAAAGTTTACTCCCATTGTGCCAACACCAAGTTGGCATAGGTGTTGGCACAGGGGGTCCCCATAGCTACCCCCTTTTTTTGCAAATAATAATTATTATCATAGAGCAAAACATTATTCTCAAGAACTAATTCTAATAAACTCATCCATTTCATAATATCTATATTGGTTATGCCCTGTGCTAATAAAAACTGGCGCACATAGTCAATGCCAACATTGTTCAGTATGGAAGTAAACAGTGAAGTCACATCAAGCGTCACAAAAATATCCTCACTAGAAAACAACTGGGATTTATTTAAACTAGATAGTTTCTCCAGAAACTGTTGGGTATCCCTTAGAATTTGCTTGATGTTAGCCACGATCGGTTTAAACATCTTATCTAGATAAATAGAGAGCGGTTCTGTGAGCCACCCTTTACTTGACACAATAGGTCTCAAAGGGGGATTGTGTTGATTTTTGTGTACTTTAGGGAGACCCCTAAAAGTAGGAATTAAAGGGTTCTCAACTATAAAGTAGTTGTAGAGTTCCTTATCTATACTCTTGCATAATAACATATCATATAGTGTACTATGTACCTCTCTAATTAAATTGCTAAGAGTATTCCAATCAAGAGAAATATAAGTGTCTTCATCCATTAACATTTGTTGCATTTTGTTGGTGTATATATTACTGTCCATTATAACAATGGCACCCCCCTTGTCTGCTTTGCGTATAATAATAGCATTGTTATTCTGTAAGCTAAACATAGCTTCCCTTTCTTGTATCGTTAAGTTATAAAATTCTGGTTTCAATTTGTTGTTATTATATAATGCAAACAAATCATTTTCGCATGCCTTCTCAAAGGCTTCCAAAAGCGGATGAGGTTGAGGTACAAAAATAGATGGTTTCTTAAAGTTATTAGATACTGTAGTGTTAACATTCAAGTTATTTTGCCCATATAAAAGCTTTAACCCTAAAATTCTGGTGAACAATTTAATGTCTACCAGTATGTCAGCAAAATCTGTTGAACAAGAGGGGATGAAACTCAAACCCTTGTTCAACAGTGAAATTTCATGGACATTTAGTTCGTACCTTGAAATATTAATAATTAAGTCAAGTTGGTGAAGTTCATCACTCTCTTCTGATGCTGAAACGACTCTTCTGTGTTCTTCCTCTTTCTCATCCTGTTGAACGGCGACCATGTCCTTCTTTCGAACGGTTCTATCGGCAAAGGAAAAGAAGGAAAACCTTCACCTTCACCAAATACCTCCTCTTCAGGGCCTCCAATGAAGGAATCTAATGTTGTCTGCTTTCTCCGTTTTTCTTTGACCGCAAAATCGCTTGGGGATCCAAGCGCTGCTTGTATCTCTCTGTTGTCCTGATCCTCCGAGTGTATCATGGCCTCTATGGTGATTTGTTTCGGTTTAGCTGCCATAGAAGTAAGGAGAGGAGCACTCGGTGTAGTACTAACAGGCTGTATCGTTATAGCAGCCGATTCAGTGTCTCCATTCAATGACGTCACCAGAGGGGCGTTACTGGTTGTTGGTTTCCCATTCTGAGCCACCGGCTTAGATTTTGCATTAACGGCATTAGGGTTTTGTCGATTGACAACTTGCTGTACTTTGTCCCTTGGCCAAGAGAAGACCTGGCCTTTCTGAAAATCAAGGAAATCTCTTTCCAATTTTCTTTTTTTGTCTTGTTTAAGTTTATTGTCCAGTGTCAGCAGCATTTGTTTAAGGTCTTGGTACATAATGTTTAGCTCATTATCGCTAAGCAGTTTCAGCAAATCACTTTCCACTGTGTTGATGTCCAGCAATAAACTCTTTTCTACTAGGCAGTATTGCTCAATTAAAATGTTAATATACGCAAAGCTGGTATCCAGATTGAGTTTCTGCCAAATGGAAAGCAATTCTGGATACGCTGTTCCGAAGGTGGGCATTTTAAGCACCCTTAAACCTCGCGGAACCAATTTAAAACTTAAGCATGCCTGCATATGTAATTTCTGCCACTGTATATTTCTCAGTCTCTGTAATTTATTCTCAAGACGTCTTGTTAACAGTATAACTTCCATGTTGTGTTTCATCTTGTTGGCTGCATTATCAGTGTTGACTAAATCTTGAGCAGTTAGTTTAAGTAACGGATTCTCTCTCATTTCTATCAACGTTGCCATACGCTGAGTATTCAATATATCATGAGTACAATCACTGTTAAGTAATAGCGGTTGTACAGCCATGTCTCAGCAGGTAATCAGCGAAAAAGTAGATAATGAGAATGATACCTGACAAGCAAAGCGCCCTCAAAACCAAAACGAGTATACAAAGTCCAAAAGTAGAGGGTGCACCAGGCTGTAAATGAATTTTCACCAAGTATTCCAAAAGCTGTCCTTTATTAAAAACAACCAAGCAAGCAGGAGAAGTTAAAAGGTAAGCGCTTTCACGTTGATACAACGCTTCATCAGACCTTAAAAAACATAAATAATGCATCTCTTTTTATACCATAGTGCATTGCTTCTTAATTAAGAATAGCTGCAGTGCAATTAATGCAATTAGTGACACTTATAATGTCAATCAACTCTAAATGTACTACCAAGCTTATAAAGACATATACAAAAATATAAAAACATGTACAAAGGACATATACGAAGAGCCATATGCATAGCAAACTACGAGTTAATGGTGTTAATATGAATATAAATAAACATAGATGAGAAATCAGTGATTCAATGGTCTATTGGCCAAAAAAGGCTTAAGGGATATTTTATCATTAAGCCCATATTTATGGGCTTTGTAGCCTTAAAATCCATTTACTCTCTACCTCTTCTGTATAAATTTTGATATTCCCTAATCTACTAGTTCTTGTTACTAACTCAAGGACCATAAATTTAAAACAATGTGAAGATCCTTTATCTAGAACATGTCGTGCCAATGCATTAGTTGTATTCTGTTTCTCTATTGCATATATGTGTTCTCTTATACGCTCGCGTAATGTTCTGTTGGTTTTACCAACATAAAAAAGATTGCAATTTTGACATTGAGCGAGGTATATAACATCTCTAGTTTTACAGCTTGCATAGCCCCTAAACGTATATTCACGTCCTGTATGCGGATGTAAAAATCTATTGGTTGCCGCTATGTATTTACATTGCTTACAAGTTTGACAAGCAAAAGTGCCTGTCCTCTGTAACTGAATTTTATTTTTATTTGTATTTTCATAGCATAATCTCCTGTCTAAAGACTTCATGTTTCTATAGGATATAGATGGTCTAGCATCAACCAAATCTCTTATTTTCTCATCCATCAGTAAAAGTTTCCAATTGTCCCCTATAACTTGCCTAATTTGAGTATTTAAGTTGGTGTATGGAATAATAAGTCTATTTACCGTCGGATGTGTACCCTCTATATTCAAGCCTTCATTATCAGCATCTCTTATTAAAAATGGAGTGCCTTTGCCTGTTCTATGGATACCACCTTTCTAAAAAATTCTTTTTGAGCATAGTTTTCTGCTGATTAAATGTTTGTAAGATATCTGAATTCTACTACTGATTTTTTAAATTTTGAATGTAACTATTCTATCTCTGAGATTGTATTTTTGGATGTTAAATTAACCAAAGGAGTCAATGGTATAGATACAGAGTTACATAGGAAGACATGTTGGAGAAATAATCTACTGCACCGTAGCAGTATGCACCCCAAACACATACACACCAACATTGCCAAGAACCAAATTTTGCAGGCTTCAAGATTAACTACCCAAGAGAAAACATTTAATCAGCAGAAAACTATGCTCAAAAAGAATTTTTTAGAAAGGGGATACAAAGAGACTGAAATACATGAAGCCTTAATTCATGGTGATATCCATAGAACAGGCAAAGGCACTCCATTTTTAATAAGAGATGCTGATAATGAAGGCTTGAATATAGAGGGTACACATCCGACAGTAAATAGACTTATTATTCCATACACCAACATAAATACTCAAATTAGGCAAGTTATAGGGGACAATTGGAAACTTTTACTGATGGATGAGAAAATAAGAGATTTGGTTGATGCTAGACCATCTATATCCTATAGAAACATGAAGTCTTTAGACAGGAGATTATGCTATGAAAATACAAATAAAAATAAAATTCAGTTACAGAGGACAGGCACTTTTGCTTGTCAAACTTGTAAGCAATGTAAATACATAGCGGCAACCAATAGATTTTTACATCCGTATACAGGACGTGAATATACGTTTAGGGGCTATGCAAGCTGTAAAACTAGAGATGTTATATACCTGGCTCAATGTCAAAATTGCAATCTTTTTTATGTTGGTAAAACCAACAGAACATTACGCGAGCGTATAAGAGAACACATATATGCAATAGAGAAACAGAATACAACTAATGCATTGGCACGACATGTTCTAGATAAAGGATCTTCACATTGTTTTAAATTTATGGTCCTTGAGTTAGTAACAAGAACTAGTAGATTAGGGAATATCAAAATTTATACAGAAGAGGTAGAGAGTAAATGGATTTTAAGGCTACAAGCCCATAAATATGGGCTTAATGATAAAATATCCCTTAAGCCTTTTTTGGCCAATAGACCATTGAATCACTGATTTCTCATCTATGTTTATTTATATTCATATTAACACCATTAACTCGTACTTTGCTATGCATATGGCTCTTCGTATATGTCCTTTGTACATGTTTTTATATTTTTGTATATGTCTTTATAAGCTTGGTAGTACATTTAGAGTTGATTGACATTATAAGTGTCACTAATTGCATTAATTGCACTGCAGCTATTCTTAATTAAGAAGCAATGCACTATGGTATAAAAAGATGCATTATTTATGTTTTTTAAGGTCTGATGAAGCGTTGTATCAACGTGAAAGCGCTTACCTTTTAACTTCTCCTGCTTGCTTGGTTGTTTTTAATAAAGGACAGCTTTTGGAATACTTGGTGGAAATTCATTTACAGCCTGGTGCACCCTCTACTTTTGGACTTTGTATACTCGTTTTGGTTTTGAGGGCGCTTTGCTTGTCAGGTATCATTCTCATTATCTACTTTTTCGCTGATTACCTGCTAAGACATGGCTGTACAACCGCTATTACTTAACAGTGATTGTACTCATGATATATTGAATACTCAGCATATGGCAACGTTGATAGAAATGAGAGAGAATCCGTTACTTAAACTAACGGCTCAAGATTTAGTCAACACTGATAATGCAGCCAACAAGATGAAACACAACATGGAAGTTATACTGTTAACAAGACATCTTGAGAATAAATTACAGAGACTGAGAAATATACAGTGGCAGAAATTACATATGCAGGCATGCTTAAGTTTTAAATTGGTTCCGCGAGGTTTAAGGGTGCTTAAAATGCCCACCTTCGGAACAGCGTATCCAGAATTGCTTTCCATTTGGCAGAAACTCAATCTGGATACCAGCTTTGCGTATATTAACATTTTAATTGAGCAATACTGCCTAGTAGAAAAGAGTTTATTGCTGGACATCAACACAGTGGAAAGTGATTTGCTGAAACTGCTTAGCGATAATGAGCTAAACATTATGTACCAAGACCTTAAACAAATGCTGCTGACACTGGACAATAAACTTAAACAAGACAAAAAAAGAAAATTGGAAAGAGATTTCCTTGATTTTCAGAAAGGCCAGGTCTTCTCTTGGCCAAGGGACAAAGTACAGCAAGTTGTCAATCGACAAAACCCTAATGCCGTTAATGCAAAATCTAAGCCGGTGGCTCAGAATGGGAAACCAACAACCAGTAACGCAGCTCTGGTGACGTCATTGAATGGAGACACTGAATCGGCTGCTATAACGATACAGCCTGTTAGTACTACACCGAGTGCTCCTCTCCTTACTTCTATGGCAGCTAAACCGAAACAAATCACCATAGAGGCCATGATACACTCGGAGGATCAGGACAACAGAGAGATACAAGCAGCGCTTGGATCCCCAAGTGATTTTGCGGTCAAAGAAAAACGGAGAAAGCAGACAACATTAGATTCCTTCATTGGAGGCCCTGAAGAGGAGGTATTTGGTGAAGGTGAAGGTTTTCCTTCTTTTCCTTTGCCGATAAAACCGTTCGAAAGAAGGACATGGTCGCCGTTCAACAGGATGAGAAAGAGGAAGAGCACAGAAGAGTCGTTTCAGCATCAGAAGAGAGTGATGAACTTCACCAACTTGACTTAATTATTAATATTTCAAGGTACGAACTAAATGTCCATGAAATTTCACTGTTGAACAAGGGTTTGAGTTTCATCCCCTCTTGTTCAACAGATTTTGCTTAAATACTGGTAGACATTAAATTGTTCACCAGAAATTTAGGGTTAAAGCTATTATATGGGCAAAATAACTTGAATGTTAACACTACAGTATCTAATAACTTTAAGAAACCATCTATTTTTGTACCTCAACCTCATCCGCTTTTGGAAGCCTTTGAGAAGGCATGCGAAAATGATTTGTTTGCATTATATAATAACAACAAATTGAAACCAGAATTTTATAACTTAACGATACAAGAAAGGGAAGCTATGTTTAGCTTACAGAATAACAATGCTATTATTATACGCAAAGCAGACAAGGGGGGTGCCATTGTTATAATGGACAGTAATATATACACCAACAAAATGCAACAAATGTTAATGGATGAAGACACTTATATTTCTCTTGATTGGAATACTCTTAGCAATTTAATTAGAGAGGTACATAGTACACTATATGATATGTTATTATGCAAGAGTATAGATAAGGAACTCTACAACTACTTTATAGTTGAGAACCCTTTAATTCCTACTTTTAGGGTCTCCCTAAAGTACACAAAAATCAACACAATCCCCCTTTGAGACCTATTGTGTCAAGTAAAGGGTGGCTCACAGAACCGCTCTCTATTTATCTAGATAAGATGTTTAAACCGATTGTGGCTAACATCAAGCAAATTCTAAGGGATACCCAACAGTTTCTGGAGAAACTATCTAGCTTAAATAAATCCCAGTTGTTTTCTAGTGAGGATATTTTTGTGACGCTTGATGTGACTTCACTGTTTACTTCCATACCGAACAATGTTGGCATTGACTATGTGCGCCAGTTTTTATTAGCACAGGGCATAACCAATATAGATATTATGAAATGGATGAGTTTATTAGAATTAGTTCTTGAGAATAATGTTTTGCTCTATGATAATAATTATTATTTGCAAAAAAAGGGGGTAGCTATGGGGACCCCCTGTGCCAACACCTATGCCAACTTGGTGTTGGCACAATGGGAGCAAACTTTTGTATTCAATCATGCCTTGTTCTGCAAGTATCTCAAACATTATAGTAGATTTGTTGATGATGTGTGTATTGTGTGGGGGGGATCAGTTACATTATTGACAGAGTTTGTAAGATATCTGAATTCTACTACTGATTTTTTAAATTTTGAATGTAACTATTCTATCTCTGAGATTGTATTTTTGGATGTTAAATTAACCAAAGGAGTCAATGGTATAGATACAGAGTTACATAGGAAGACATGTTGGAGAAATAATCTACTGCACCGTAGCAGTATGCACCCCAAACACATACACACCAACATTGCCAAGAACCAAATGTTGCGGGCTTCAAGATTAACTACCCAAGAGAAAACATTTAATCAGCAGAAAACTATGCTCAAAAAGAATTTTTTAGAAAGGGAATACAAAGAGACTGAAATACATGAAGCCTTAATTCATGGTGATATCCATAGAACAGGCAAAGGCACTCCATTTTTAATAAGAGATGCTGATAATGAAGGCTTGAATATAGAGGGTACACATCCGACAGTAAATAGACTTATTATTCCATACACCAACATAAATACTCAAATTAGGCAAGTTATAGGGGACAATTGGAAACTTTTACTGATGGATGAGAAAATAAGAGATTTGGTTGATGCTAGACCATCTATATCCTATAGAAACATGAAGTCTTTAGACAGGAGATTATGCTATGAAAATACAAATAAAAATAAAATTCAGTTACAGAGGACAGGCACTTTTGCTTGTCAAACTTGTAAGCAATGTAAATACATAGCGGCAACCAATAGATTTTTACATCCGCATACAGGACGTGAATATACGTTTAGGGGCTATGCAAGCTGTAAAACTAGAGATGTTATATACCTCGCTCAATGTCAAAATTGCAATCTTTTTTATGTTGGTAAAACCAACAGAACATTACTGTATAAGAGAACACATATATGCAATAGAGAAACAGAATACAACTAATGCATTGGCACGACATGTTCTAGATAAAGGATCTTCACATTGTTTTAAATTTATGGTCCTTGAGTTAGTAACAAGAACTAGTAGATTAGGGAATATCAAAATTTATACAGAAGAGGTAGAGAGTAAATGGATTTTAAGGCTACAAGCCCATAAATATGGGCTTAATGATAAAATATCCCTTAAGCCTTTTTTGGCCAATAGACCATTGAATCACTGATTTCTCATCTATGTTTATTTATATTCATATTAACACCATTAACTCGTACTTTGCTATGCATATGGCTCTTCGTATATGTCCTTTGTACATGTTTTTATATTTTTGTATATGTCTTTATAAGCTTGGTAGTACATTTAGAGTTGATTGACATTATAAGTGTCACTAATTGCATTAATTGCACTGCAGCTATTCTTAATTAAGAAGCAATGCACTATGGTATAAAAAGAGATGCATTATTTATGTTTTTTAAGGTCTGATGAAGCGTTGTATCAACGTGAAAGCGCTTACCTTTTAACTTCTCCTGCTTGCTTGGTTGTTTTTAATAAAGGACAGCTTTTGGAATACTTGGTGGAAATTCATTTACAGCCTGGTGCACCCTCTACTTTTGGACTTTAGATTAGTATTACATAATCTGTACTGGGATACTGAGGGGAACAGTGTTGTTAGCTGTTCATTACTTCAAGAGTTCCTTGCACTTTACAAATCTAATTGATTACCACATGTTAGTTTAACTAAAAATAGAAGTACAAAATGGGCAGACCTAGGAGAAAAAGTCACAAGATGGGAGAAACAAACTGACTTAGAATTATCAGAACAGGGAATACAGAAACAAAAACTGAATTGGTTAACACAGACACACCCAGCTGTACACTTGCAGTCTAGCGAGGACAGCTGATTAGCACTCTTATTAGAAGAAGAGGAAAAAGCCTTATGTGACATACCAAAGATTCTTTGGTCAACAGGCAAATCAGATGTAGGACTTATTTGAACAGCAGGACCAGTTATTATTACGCCAAAGTCAGCATTTAGACCGCAAAAGAGACAATATCCTTTGAGAAAAGATGCGGAGATAGGAATCAAATCTATAATAGCAGCATTACTTAAGGAAGGAGTACTGGTGGAATCTCCTGATTCACCATGTAATACACCCTTATTTCCTGTTAAAAGAGCAAACGGGGAATGGTGTATGGTCCAAGATTTACAAGCTGTAAATGATGCAGTAATACCTAGAGCACCTACGGTGCCAGATCCACACACTTTGTTAAATGATTTGAAACCTCACCAGAAATACTTCTCTGTGGTAGATATCAGTAATGCATTCTTTTCAATACCTATACATCCTGATAGCCAATATTGGTTTGCATTTACATTTCAGGTAAAAAGGTATACTTATACTCGACTACCACAGGGATATTGTGAGAGTCCAACAATATTCACACAAGAAATGGCTACTAATTTGGCGGGATTCACCCCCACAGGGGGGTAGTCAGATTCTACTTTATGTAGACAATATCTTGCTAGCAGCCCCCACCCAGCAACAATGCAAGGAGGATACCATAGCACTATTACAATTCTTAGCAACACAGGGACACAAAGTAAACAAAAACAAATTACAGCTTTGGAAAAAGCAGGTTAAATACCTAGGATATGCAGTATCCAAAGAAGGTAGAATACTAGATGAGGATAGGAAAACAGCGTTTTACAAGCACCCAAACCAACGACCAAGAAGAAAATTATGTCCTTCCTGGGAACAAACTTTTGCCAGAGTTGTATTCCAAACTATGCTTTGGAATCTGCTCCACTGACTGATTTGATATACAAAAAGGCAATGGTAGCACAAGATTTGTTGCAATGGACACCTGAAGCAGAAATAGCTTTCTGCAGGTCGAAGCAATTGATAGCTTCTTCATTAGTCTTAGGACTACCAAACTATCATAAACTTTTCTTTCAGACTGTAGATTGTAAGCAGGGATATATGACATCAGTGTTGACACAACAACATGGGGATAAGCAACGCCCCATAGCTTACTATTCATCACAGTTAGACCCAGTGGTGCGATCCTTGCCCTACTGTGTACAAGCAGTAGTCGCAGCTGCAATGGCAGTACAGGCTTCAGCCTCAGTAGTGTTATTCCACCCTTTCACATTGAGAGTGCCTCATGCAGTCGCGATAATTTTACTGCAAGAAAAAGTAGCATATCTTTCTCCTGCTAGACACCTTTCCTATATGACTATACTGTTGAGCCAACCTCATATGACAATTGAATGATGCACAACATTAAATCCATCAACTTTGCTCTGAACCCCTGCGGATGGCACACCGCATAGTTGCCTGCAGGAAATTGAGCAGAAAACATTACCCAGACAAGATCTCACGGATATTCCCTTGGATAATGCCGAGGTGACATATTACGTGGACGGCTCATGCAGAAGGAGCCCTACAGGAAAAAATCTAGTGGGGTATGCAGTAGTTACAGACACTGAAATCTTAGAAGCTCAATCCTTACCACACAACTTATCTGCACAAGCAGCAGAATTGATTGCCTTGACACGAGCTTGTACTTTAGCAAAAGACAAATGTGTAAACATATATATTGACAGTATGCTTTTTCTACTGTACATGTTTTTGCGCAGCAGTGGAAAAATAGAGGGATGATAACATCTAGTGGCAAACCAACTAATCATGCACAATTTATTTTAGATTTGTTAGAATCCATTCAGTTACCTACCAAAGTAGCTATTTGCAAATGCGTAGCTCATACGAAACAACAGGACAGAATTTCAAAAGGTAATGCGAGAGCTGATACAGCTGCGAAGCAAGCAGCTTCAGACTCATAGGTTTATAGGTTCATAGGTTCATACTAGGCTATCTGCCCTGGGGCAATTATAAGCCTAGCCCGATTCTGTATGGCTTACACCACCCCTTGATTTGAGTATACTGTGCCCTTTTTAAGGTTTAGTTTACTGTGCCTCTCTCTAATAGTGACACGGGAGTAATCCCTGGGACAAACCCACGACCCCCCATCCACTTATTGAGATTCTTCTTGAAGAGATTCAGTGAGGTGCTCTGCCTCACATGAACTGGAATTCTATTCCAGAGCAAAGGGAGCCTCTGGGTTATGAACCTGTCCCTCCAGCAAGTTCTATTTATTTCTGTGCTGAGGTTCAAGTCCCTCGAGCATGTGGCTCTAAGGGATTTAGATTTACTGAGGTGGAGCATGTCCATTAATTCTGGATTTGACATAGCTTTGTATGTCAGGCATAGATCGCCTCGAAGTAGGCGGTATGCAAATGAGTAGAGCTGGAGTTTTTTTAACCGAGCAGCATATGGCATCTGTTTGAGACCCTTGATCCTCTTGGTGAGATACTTTTGGGGTCTTTCTAATTGCTGTAGGTGTCGGGTAAGGTACATCCCAAAAGGGGCATTGTATTCTATGATGGGCCTGATGAGGGATGAATAAAGGGGCACGATTACCTCTCTTGATCTAGATGTGAAACCCTTCGTGATGAGGTGGGCTATGTAGAAGGTCTTTCTAACCACTTTGGCATAGTGGTTTTCAAAGGAGAGATTGCTATCAACTTGGGTCCCCAGGTCCCTAATAACTTTCTCTGTACTTAATGGGTTTCCGCCTATGTGGTAATTTGTGGGCACATTGTTTTTGCCAAAGGGTATGACTATACATTTTTTGGCATTTAGCTTTAAACCATGGTGCTGGCACCAGTTATCTGTCTCTGTGAGACCTTTTTGAAGGATGTTTGTGTCAGCTGGAGAGTTGATTATGGCGCCCAGTTTGCAGTTGTCTGCGAACTTGGTGAGCCATAGTCCTCCCACGTTTGCCTGTACCACGGAAAAGTATATACCGAACAAGAGTGGTCCCAGGACAGAACCCTGTGGGACGCCACTTATGACCGGTTTCGAGCCTGACATGGCTCCAGCAACTCTCACTCTGTGGGTTCTGTCTTTGAGCCAGTTTGCGACCCATCTTGTGACATAGGGGTTTATATTTAAGCTGGATAGCTTATCTATGATGCCCGAGTGGGGTATTGTGTCAAATGCCTTTGCAAGGTCCAGATAGGCTGTGTGGACTACCTTCCCTTCATCTATGGCTTTGGTGACTGTTTCAAAGAAGTCAACTAGGTTCAAAAGGCAGGATCTGCCCTTGACAAAGCCGAACTGGGTAGGATCTAGTGTCTGTAGGTCCCCAATGTCTTTGTTTATGAGCTCCATGATGATCCTCTCCATAACATTGCAGACTAAGCTAGTCAGGCTTATGGGGCGATAGTTTCCGGGGTCCGTAGAGGCTCCACCTTTGTGGAGTGGGACCACTGTTACTGTATGCCATTTTGTGGGAACATATCCTGTAGTGAGGCTGAGATTGTATAGCTGTTTTATTTGAGGGATTAGTTCCTCTTGTAGTTCATGTAGGATGCAACCTGGGATGCCATCTGGTCCCATGGAAGCAGTGTTTTTTGCTTTGGAGAGGGCAGCCTTCACCTGAGCATCTGAGATGTTTGGGAGGCAGCCCTCTGCCGGGATAGATACTTGCTCTTTTGGGGGGGAGGGGGTGGAGAAGTTTGCACTGAACCTGTCTGCCAGGATATTGGCGATGTCTGTGGGTTCAGTGTATTTTTTGTCATTTAGAATCAACTCAGAACAACTCTGGGAGTTGCATCCCAGGTTTCTAACATAACTGAAAAAAAGCCTTATGATTGTCTTTGGTGTCCTGTGCAATGTTTCTCTCGAAGATGGCCTTGGAGGATTTTATGAGGGATCGTAATTTTTTGCTAGTACTGATCAGAGATGCCTTCCCTATTAGGGATTTTGCTCTATCATGTAGTAGCTTCCTCCTTCTGTTGTACAGTTTATTTATGGCAGGGTTCCACCAGACTGGACGCCT
This sequence comes from Protopterus annectens, assembly GCF_019279795.1. Lineage (NCBI taxonomy): Eukaryota > Metazoa > Chordata > Ceratodontiformes > Protopteridae > Protopterus > Protopterus annectens. Next base: position 437,091,133 of record NC_056741.1, on the reverse strand, counting down.
GCCTTTGGATGATTGGGTCTTGGTTTTGTTTGGGATAGCATGATCCATGCATTCCTGGAGATGTCCGTAGAATGCATTTATATAGGATTCTGCAGTTTGGACTGTAGTTTCCACTGGCCCTGGGGCCTTGAAGGATTCCACTTCGGTTTTGAGAAGTGAGAAGTTCACTTTTGAGAAGTTTTTCACTGTGGTTTTCTGGGCTGAGGGTGGGGTCGGGATGTGGACATCCAGTGAAATTAATTTATGATCTGATCTTACCAATGAGGGATATACTTCTGGTGTGGAGCATAGAGTCCCCATGTTGGTAATGATCAGGTCTAGTATGTTGTCCCTTCTTGTGCGAGTGGTGACTAGTTGTTCCATAGCATTTGAGTTTATAATTTCCAGGAATCTTTGGGCTAAGGTGCTGGGGCTTGAGTAGTGCTTCCAGTCAATGTTTAGGTAGTTGAAGTCGCCCAATATAATGGTGTTCGAAGAGATCTTAATGTTCTCCAATGTTTTCAGGAAAGCCGAATGGGATTCCTGACTTTGAGAGGGTGGTCTGTAGGATGCTATAAACTGAAAAGCAGTCTTGCCCACTGTTAGTTGCACATGGATGGTCTCCGATACTTCGTGCAATGCCACTAACTGGAGGTGTGGATATCCTTGATAAATATGGAAACTCCCCCTCCTTTTGTGGTTCGGTCCAGGTTTTGGGGCCGAAAAGCATGATATGAGGTATAGCCTGGTAGTGCTGGGGTGCTCTCTGGAGCCTTGAACCAGGTTTCTGTCACTGCACAGATATCGATGTTCTCCATACTGAGGAGAGCTTTGAGTGCATGCATCTTGAGGTTAAGACTTCTGGTGTTTAGCAGCATTACCCTTAGTTTCTTGTTCCTTGTACTGTCTATGGGGGTGGGTTTGACTTTTGAGCCTTGCCTAAAAAAGGCACTATGGGGATGGCAAAAGCCTTTGCCAATATCCGAAAGCCCAGTGGTGACAGGTGCAAGCCGTCCCTAGCGAAGCAACGTGGCTTGTCGAGCATGTCATCCCAGGCTGACAGACACTGGATCCCCTTTGAATGACACCAAAATTTTAGCCAGTTGTTAAAATCGATCATTTTGTCTTTGTACTGTGGCATCATTTTAGGTGAGGGTAAGATGCTGCTCAAGGTCAGGGTCATACCAGCCTGGGCTACATGATCAGAGAGCTCCTCTATGTCTCTTTTCATGTAGTCCAGGGAGGTACGTCTCAGGTCATTCACACCAGCATGTACAATGACTGAGTCATATTTGTATTTGCTTTGGAGTGACCTGAGTGCTTGCATTATGTGTCGGATCCTAGCACCTGACAGGCAGCTCACTGTGACCTTCTCTTTATTCAGCCTGGTGAGCGGGACGCTAGTGTGTCTGACAATAGAGTCACCTATAACAAGAGTATCAGGTGTGTTCTTCAGCCTTAAGGGCTGTGGTTGCTTGGCACACTGACTTTGTGGGTTATGTGTTGTGTGTGTTTTGTTTTGAGGTAGCGTTTGCTTGGATGTCTGCTTTGGAGGTCTCTGTTGCTTAGGTAGATTTTTATTTAGAGCCTGCGAGTATGTTTTTGTGTATTTATGTGTTTGGTTCACTGATGTGGTGGGACTATGTGATACTGGAATTGTGTTGTGTGAGGTTACCTTCTCCTCCTGACTGGTTACACCAGTTTTGAGATGAGAGAGCTCAGCTCCAGTTTGGCTAAATAGTTGCATCTCTCACATATATTTGAACCTGTTTGGAGGAGGAGAGGGTTGTCCGTGTACATGAGACAGTTGTAACATTGCCTCAAAATTCCCTGATTCACCAGCTGGACTGGAGAGGAAACCATTGACTGACCTTTGGACATGCTAGAGTAATAGGGAAACTGAATTTAAGATGGACCAGTAGAGGACAGGGTAATCGTAGAGAGTATAAGAGTAAGTGGTGATTATGGTTTAATAGTGCTAACTTGTAGGATTACTTAATTGGACCAGTGAAGGGCCTTAGAATGAAAATATGGTGTTTAAATTGAGAGATAGAGCAGTTCTAAGGGAAAAAGTGAAGAGCAGACTTTGTGGAGCCAGGAATAGTTTAAACCCAAATAGGCGGCACTGCCCGCTATTGCGCTATGCTCAAAACCACGCAAAACCGCGCAAAAGAGGGTTTTAAGAGAGGAAGATGAAGGAGTTTTGGAATTGACCCAGAATGGCCAATAAAACTACAGTTTCAAGTCAGTAACCACTCCCACAGGGGCAGGCAGGCTGCTCAATGTTTTTCACTGCCACTGAACAACAGAGAGACTTTCCTTTAGCCCAAGCAAAAAATGGCCTCACAGAAACTTACAAACAGTTCAAGAACAGCAAGCCTGTAACTGAACTTTTTTAAATCTCAGAAAACTTTTCTTCTAGATGAGGAATTACAACCCTCTGAAATTTTAGATCTAGAAATGTTAAAAACAATGCAGACGCTTACTACAAAAGCAGAAAAACAAAAATGGGAAAGACGTGGAGCAATCCTTAAAAACGGACTGTACATCTCTAAAGAAAAAAAAAACAATTTTGCTGTCTAATCTGTTTAGATATGCAGCTTTGTTGAGCCATGGGCAGTGCCATGTCTCAACAGGGGGGATGGTACAGTTAGTAAACCGAATATTCCAAACATATGGATTTACAAATTATACAAAAAAATTTTGTGCGGCATGTCATGTTTGTAATAAACATCATGCACAAGGGGCATTAAAACCTAAACAAGGAAGTTTTCCTACACCGCCATATCCGTTTCATACCATTTGTATGGATTTTATAGAATTGAACAAATGTGATAACAAAAAGTACTGCCTTGTCATTGTAGATATGTTTTCTAAATGGTTGGAAGCTTTTCCGACCAAAAACCCAGATGCAACAACAGTGGCGAAAGCCCTCATAAAGGAGATTATTCCTAGATTCAGCATACCAGAAAGGATTTATAGTGACAATGGCACATATTTTGTGAATCAAACCATACAGCAGTTGGGACGTTTCTTTGGGATTTCCCTGAAGAACCATTGTGCTTATCACCCTCAGTCTGCAGGACTGGTGGAGAGGCACAATGGAGTCCTTAAAAATAAACTTAGAAAGTTAGTTAGTGAGACACAGAAGAACTGGGTGTACTGTCTGCCTCTGGCACTGCTGAGTATGCGAATAGTTCCAAATGCAAAGGGTTTGACTCCTTTTGAAATGGTGTTTGGGAGGGCATATTATGTACCTCAGTGGAAAGCTCTCATGCCTGCAGAACAGGAGGCTGATAGTTCACTAGTTAGTTATATGAGGAAACTGTTAACAAATAAATCTCTTTTGCAGTTTAACTCTGTTTCAGATAAAGAACAGACCAGACCATTGGAAGCGATTCTAGCCCCAGGCACGTAGGTCTGGGTGAAGGTAACAAAGAGGAAGAATTGGGCAAGCCCGAAGTGGGAAGGACTGTACCAGGTATTATTGGCAACGCCTACTGCGGTCAGCGTAGCTGAGAGGACTTCTTGGATTCATTTGACGCATTGTAAACCGGTAAAGAACTTTCAACTTGATAAGAACATTGTAACTGTTACACAACAAGAACAAAATGACCAAGAATAGAGCAAATAGAAATGCGGAGCAACTTCAAAAATGTTGCATAATCATCTTATTGATTGTACACTTATTAACTGTACTAGTGACAATTTTCTTTTTGTTGTGGTTTTTCCTTTTTTCAACCACACAAGTAAAGTTAGTTAAACGTGATGAATCACCCATAGACTGGCATCCAAACTTTAACACGTACCTAGCAATTAAACATGTATATGCTGAGACTTTAAACATTTCAAACTGCTGGATTTGTACAGCTATGCCAACAGCATATGGGGGACTACTAATGTCCGCTATTCCTTTAGGGATCAATGAGACTTGGAAAAATGTGCTTTTTGACACTACAACTGTGAGATCACAGGATAAAATAGCATTGTATTTACCTATTACACAAAAGGGGACTGTGTGTTTTTATAAAAACGATACTCTCCAGGTGGGCTGGAGTAACTGTAATATAACAATATCTTATAAATGTTATATTAAGACTAGTAGTGGGAATACTGTTTGCAATACTAACTATGATTCATATTTGAACTCAATGAAAACGACATTGAATGACATGCAAAGAAATCCTGTTTTGTTTAAACAATTGTCAATCATAGATAAGAAAATGCTTCATGCAGGGTGAGTGCGTATTAGCACTAAAGTTGAAAACTGTTATTTTGTGTGTGGGAAAAGGGCATACAAATGGCTACCTAAGAATTGGTCCAGCAGTTGTTTTTTGGGCTACCTGGTTCCGGCCATATGACACACTGCAGAATTGCCTCTGGGAAAAATACGGAATGTAAGAGATGTTACCAAGAAAACTGAAGATTCAATCGAGAAACCTGTGAATCCAGTAGGTCGAATTGAAGCAAGCTGGAAAGACCATAACTCCGTGAAGGACAAAGATAAATTGATAAATATGGACTTGAGTGATGCTGTTATATCTTGGGCAGGTATACTCCCAGCATATGGTGCGGTAAAATTGATTTGGGAGCTGAGAAAACTGTAGAAACTTCTTGAAGTAATGATTAATGCAACTTTTTCTGCTCTTGAATTAGTGACTGATGAACTAAATGCCATGAGAACTGTTGTGTTGCAAAATCGTATGGCTCTCGACTTCACCCTGGCGGCAAGAGGTGGTACGTGCATGCTGATAAAAGAGGAGTGCTGTTCTTATATACCAGACAATAAGCATGAGATTAATAATCATCTGGAGGTGATTCAGCAAGTGTCGGCCATGACCAAAACCAGGCCCAAACCCACTGACGGACTTTTTCCAGAATTTGTTTGGGGGGTGGGTACCATCCTAATGAACATTCTGATTGCCATTTGTGTAGGTTTACTCCTATTGGGAGCATGTATTTGTTGTGGAATTCCCTGCATGAAAAGATTAATTAAAAATTTCATAGATATGTCTGTCTCTGAAACCTTGTATTAAGACATTGAACTTGAAAAACTGGTTTCAAATGAAATTCTTTCTGAAGTCTAAACTGAATGACTCTCCTAACTGCAAGTCCTAAGTGGAAGAGGTTAGGAGAAGAAATAAATCTGTTTATGCTTTTGAGAATAGAATAAAAAGTATTAACAGGGGGGAAAATGTTAGAAAAATATGTATTAATGTATATGTTTAGTGCTTATTAGAAGCAAAGAAGGGATTAATACATTTTTATTCTATTAATGTTATGACAAGAAAAATGAATTCATATGAAACTGCAGTTTGCTTTCTGCAAGTTGGCCTCTGACCCTGGCAGCTGCTAGCACAGCAAAAGTTAATGTTTATGCTTTCCACAAGTGATTATCTGCTGGGTCAGGAAATTAAAGTTTAAAATAATGAGAATCTTCTGCTCTATCCTGCTTGAACAAATGGCCTTGTACATGTTCCTAGATAACGCACAGCTGCAAGGAAGAAGTGATACATGAAACAAAGAGTTGGTTAGAGAAATGTATTGAGAACTGTATCTGTTATTGTGCTCGAATTAGCTTAGAACCTTGAGTGGCAACTTTCATAAAAGGACATTATAACTAACCAGGTGGCTAGCAAGGCCGTGTTGTTTACCAAAATTCTTTTTTAAGCAAAATGTAGTATCAGCACCTCTGATGAATAGAATATTGTAAGCTACAATGATGTAAAATAACTTGTGACTGACCACATCAGTCTGGTAGGCAATGGCTAACAAGAAAGACTATAAAAATTGTGTACTTCCTGTTTTATTCAGACAAAATTCTGTACTTGTACGTTTTTTGCCTCCTGGTGTACACTAGTAAAGAACCTGAACCTCCTGTGTATTGATCTTTTTATTACAGTATTTTTCATTTAACAATATATATATATATTTATAAAATTTGTCATGTACATAGATATATATCTATACACACATATGCGTGTGTGTGTGTGTGTGTGTGTGTGTGTGTGTGTGTGTGTGTGTGTGTGTGTGTGTGTGTGTGTGTATGTATATATATATATATATATATATATATATATATATATATATATATATATATATATATATATATATATATATATATATATATATATATGTGTGTGTGTGTGTGTGTGTGTGTATGTGTGTGTATATATATATATATATTACATCTGTACATACAAACGTACATTTCCTATGCTGGGAGCTGCTTACACCCGCACAGGTGCACTCGCCTATGCTTTTACTGTGCATTACATATGTTTACTGCCGCTTATTTGTGCCTTATTATTATTATGACAATACCACTTTGAAAGGATCTGGTTAATAGTGCCATGCGATACACATGTTCACCTTTACATGTTTAAATGGCTTTACAGCAGAGCAACACAAGGAAAATGATATGTGCTATTGTCGACCTTGAACCGTGAATGCCTTTTCGTTAGGCGGATGATCTAACCACTACACTATTGGTGTTCTGCTTCATTTATATGTATACCCATGGTCCATAGTTACCCGAACACATGCCTCATCACTTCCCTTACACAGCAGGCATCCATTTTCCTGTTGGGAAAACTGCACTGCTACACATGCGTCATTCCCTATTCCCTACTGCTCTGGACCCATGCCGCATGTTGACTCACTCCGAGGATATTCAGACAACCAAAGCCTATAGTCTTGGCACATACGTGTGTTTGATTGTCAGGGTGTTCATATGGTCATCCGGGTTTAAGCTTGTTGGACTGGGGACCAGGACTGCCCTGTACCTAGTTGAAAGTCAAACTTAGCATGGGGAGATCGTTCATTCCACTTTTAGTGTCCTACCTGTGGTTAGGGATGCAGAGGTGTGCTCACCTATGGCCATCCTGATATATAACAGCACTAACTATTACGGGGATTTCTGCTGCTGTTTCCTTTCACATTCATTATGACTGCTATATTGTGACTATGTTCATTCTTTATATCTATCTATAGATATATATATATATATATATATATATATATATATATATATATATGTGTGTGTGTGTGTGTGTGTGTGTGTGTGTATATATTGGTCTGTACATACACATGCAAATACACCTACATGCGCATACACACTTGCATACCCGCTTACGATTAGAGTTGCCACCTTTTCGTATGGACAAAGTGGGGCATTTTCGGGACACACATCAGATTTTACAGGCTGACACATACCCACGGTCAGTACAAAGGTTAGAACTTTACTTATTTGCCTAAATGAAAGCTTATTCTTGTAGCAATTTAGTTGCTTAATCTGTTTCTTGTAACTTTAAGTATTTAACATACAGAAATAACTGTTTTATGCAACTGTTACATGAAATATGGGACATAAGTATTTCCTACAATCACAGGACATTTGCCATTGTATTATATTTGGTCTGGACACAACTGCCCAAAAAGGAACTGTCCCTCACAAAGTGGGGCAGGTGGTAACCCTACTTACGTCTGCTTTAAAGCTCCTTAAGCACCCTATATCCGACTGCCATTATGTGAATGTGTAAGGTATATATTCCCGATAATGCACGTGGGGAGATGTGCATCATGGTCAGGTGTTTAATCCCGGGTCGTAGGTTCTGCATGATTGGCTGGAGGCTGAGCAGTCTTGTGGACAACTACTGCTCATACAACTTGTGTCCAGATGTATACAGGACTGGAGATCGTGTCGTGACACCAAGTCTAATGTTTAGAACAGATACTTATCCCATGAGGGATATCCAAAAATTGTGGGGACCAATGGCCTTCTTTGCTTTACGGCTATAAGTTAGAGTTATACATGCAAGGGATACATAGTTTGCAATCCTGAGACTGCCTAGGGTGAGACTGCCTACTAGATATGGGTAGGGGTCACTATGTGCAGATATGACTGCGTCTATCTAGCAGCTTGAGTATGGGTGGTTTTGGTGGATGTTCAGGAAGGGGGGGTTGTGCTGTGAAGGGGATGATGGGAATAAAATATGTATCCAGGTGTGTTGGGGTTGGATGGCTCAGTTCAGGCCAGACCATTATGTGGGTATGTGCCGGTAATGTTTCTGTACATGTGTATTGCACTTTTTAATGCTCACATGTTTGTGGGATTGTATTGCAGATGTGTATATTTGTTCTTTGGCTATCTTCCTGATTCACCCACTGCTCCCTTGTAGACTTCCAGTTCACCTATTGTGCATCCAACCCAGTCTCCCCTTGGTGAATTATTACATTACCCATCACCCCCCACCCCCATATTCCACAGACACCATTCATCTCTTCTGTAGTTGATGGCCAATGGCACAGTCAACAGAACACATTGTGTACATTACATATCTCTGGGACCAATATGGTTGTGAGGACTACCCTAGCATTTCTGATCATCCACATGCTGTACTTCATGCACATAGGTACATGCAAATGCTTATCTTTCATGACATGCTAGGTAGACCCGGGTAATACCCATTCATCTATGGGCCATCCTGACAAGGACGACTTGGACTGCAAATGGGCAGATATTGGGTGAATGCTCTGACCATTGGTAGGGTTGCCACCTTTTCATATGATCTGGATGGGACATTTTCGGGACACACATCAGAGTTTACAGGCCAACACATACCCACGGACATTACAAAGGATTGTACTTTAGCTTCATGTCTACATATAAACTTTTATTGTTGTAGCGGTGTAGTTGCTTATTCTGTTTCATTTACTTGCCTATTCTTTTTTTTGTAACATTTAGGTATTTTATATATGGACATAGGTATTGTATGGGACTATTACATAAAATATGGGACATAATTATGTCCTACTATTGCAGGACATTTTACATTTATAATGGTTTTGGTATGGGCACACCTGCCTAGAGGGGGACTGTCCCTCACAATGTAGGACAGATGGTAACCCTAACCATTGGGCTAGGCTTAGCAATTGGCGGTGCACTAACTCAATGTGTTTCACTTCCACTTGGTATAACTAATGACACTACAATGGAATATGGTCACGGGGTTTTAAATATCATTTGTTCGAGAGATGGGGACTCAATATTCAGTTACGTGCCTTTGTGTTTACTTCTTATTGTGGTGTTCGGAAAAAATGTCTACTATGCTTTGTTTATATTTCACTATCCATGGACACTGACAGGAGTGATTACTATTAGAGGCAGGCTGTACTAGTCAGCATTTTAGGTTGCGCATATGCAGCCGACATGTTCACAACTCCGTGCAGTGCTTGGACATGCCCCCTGCACTCGTACATGTTTCCTGTGCACGTGGCCATTACGGCAGCTCGCCTTCATTAATATGCATGTGGTGCTGCTGTGCCATCTCTACGCCTCACGGTCGGCGCAAGGCTAACACCGTCCTTGCACCGAGCTTCATGAATCCCAGGGATTATCTTTTCAGATCCAGTACTGGGGTTTGTCAGAAGAGAAATCACTTAGTGGAGACTACAGATATCCTTAAATCAAGGTCCCCCCCCCTTCTCCAAAGCAGACAGTCACCCCAGATGCTTCAGACTTTGCTTGGGGAGCAGTTTCAGGTGAGATAAATGCACAGGGGGTGTGGGACACCAAGCCAGATGCAAACACATAAATATCAAGGAGATGATTGCCTTGATCAAGCTACTCAGTTCTCTGAACCATCTTTGCTCCCCTGGAGCTCTTCAAGTGGATACTGACAACACCACTGTGATGTGGTGCATCAAGAAGCAAAGAGGGGACCAGGTTGTATCCCCTTGACAGACAAGCAAGTTTAGCTTCCAATACAGCTTCACAAGCACAGTCTCACTTTACAGACATCAAGAGCAATATTGTGTGGCAGACAAACTGAGCAGGACCAAAACAGACCTTCATGAAGGGGAACTAGATCTGGGGGGGGGGTCTTCCAAACTTTGATTCATCTGTGGGAAGTTCCTCAAGTAGATGTCTTTGTCTTCTGTCTGAACAATCAAATGGCAAAATGATGTTCCAGGACTCCATGCAAGAAAGCCTAGAAAACAGATACATTTTCTTTGGACAGGAATGTTCCTGTATGCCTTTCCACCATTTCCATTAATATTCAGGATACTTATGAAGACATGGAAAGAATCCCCTAAGATCATTATGGTGACTCCCTTCTGGCCCAGGAAACCATGGCTCTCCCTTCTTTTGGAAATGGTCAGGGGCAATTACCACAATCTTCCAAACAGAGTGGATCTACTCAAACAAATACAGGGGTGTTTGATAGACCCCAACATCAACCATTTTCAGTTGACTGCCTGGGTGATAAGATCTTAATTCCTTTTAGGACATGTTTTCTGAGGACATGCAGCAGGTACTAACAGAGGCAGGAAAGCCTGCTACTAGAAAATCATAAATTAGCAAATGGAAAAGGTTTTCTAGTTGGTGCCAACAACATCACCAGCACCCATTCAAGGCTAGTTGTTTCTGGTTTTACAATATTTGTGTGAGTTGCTATACTATGGCCTTTCATATTCCATTTCAGCATGTCTGCCCATAGATCCTCCTCTTTAAAGGCAGTTGCATGTCAACATGTTCTTGAAAGGGGTTTTGCTTAAGAGGCCTCCAAGTAAACTGGTGGCCCCTCCTTGAGAACTTAATTTTGTGTTGGAGAAACTAACCCTTGCTCCATTTAAACCAGCTAATCAGGCTGACCTGAGGTTCTTAACATGAAAAACAGTTTTATTCATTGTTCTGACCTCTGCAAGAAGGGTGTCTGAGTTGCAGGCTCTTATGGTGAGTCAGCTCCTACAGCATTTTCCACAAGGACAGGGTTTCTTTGAGAATTAATCCTTCTTTTATGCCTAAAGTGGTATCCAAGTTTACTTTAAGTCAAACTATCCATCTCCCTGTTTTTTTTTCTGAACCTAAATGTGATGGAGAACGAATATTCCATATGTTGGATGTCCACAGACAACTTAGGTACTATCTTGACAGAAATAAATCTTTCAGATCATCTGATCATTTCCTGTAAAGGAAAGGAGAAGTGACAGTGTGTGTGTGTGTGTGTCAAAACAGATTATTTCTAAATTATTGTCTAAGGCTATTACCTTTTTGTTATATTCACTGTAACAAGTCTATTCCAGGCAGGGTCAAGACCCATTCTACAAAGACCTTCTATGGCTTTTTGGAAAGGGCTGAACTACTTGAACTCCTGAAGTATTCCAGAAGCTGCTATTTGGTCCTCTGTACATACTTTAGCAAAGCACAATTAGCTGGACTCCTTCTTTCTGTCTAGAACATACTTTGCCAGGACCATTCTCCAGGGGCTACTGGACCTTTATACTTTCACCTCCCAAACATAGTTAGCGATTGTAATCTACCTATATAGCTAAGGCTACTGCAGCAGTAGTCAATTTGAGGAATGCGGCACAATGGCATAAGTTGAACTTACCATAATAGTAGACGTTCAAATGATCACAGCTGCAGTAGCCACTCCAGTCCTCCATCCCCCTTGTTTTTTTTTTTTGGGGGGGGGTGTATTTTTTATGCCAGGGTGTGGACTTTTATTTTTTGCTATTCCTCAGCAATGTTTCCCTTTATTCCACACGTGTTACCTCTCTTCTTTAGCATCCTTTGAATACAAGACTAGAGGTCTGGAAGGAAGATCTAAGAGCTTCATACCATCAGCCTTGCAAGATTAAGAGATATTTTGAATGTTTTTAACTTTGTGCTACTTCTGCTGGTTGTAAAATGATGAGTGATGGCCACTCTCAAAAGAAGAGTGCAGATGCTTGCTTCCATACAATCCCAATTTTGCTACGGTGCTTAAGCACCCCAAGAATTGTGTCTGATCATAAACTTTCATTAAGCAGGCTATCTTCGCATCGCTCATTTGTATGCTGTCTGTCTCACTGTGAACTTTGGACTACTCAAGTTAAGATGTTCTTTCCTTGTGAACACTTCCCTTTATTACTTGCTCTTTCGAAAAGATCCCATATCACACACAGCTCTACCACAAGTGGCCAGCAGTCATGAGGACCACGTTTATTCTCTGGCTTATAGTGGGGACTTCAGAAAAATGTTGCAGTCTCTCTGCAACAATGTCGGTGAAGTTCAAGTACTGATCAAAAGCAGCTTCATCTTCCTCGGCCTAGCCAATATCACACAACATCCACCCCCAGTGTTTGTATGAACAAGAAGTCTGTCTGACTACTTCATTGTGCTAGGATAGGGCTGTCCCTAAAGTTCTCATTTTCAGAGTTCATGCAAGGTCTGTGTATAGAAAATCTTTATCTTTGATGTAGTTCTCAGTTGAGTATTGTACTCAGACTCTATTACAAAATTAATAGCTGATAAGTGGACAACTGTACAACAGCATAATGTTAAACAGTATAGGTCAACTATCTTAAAATTTTTATCTATTAGCCTGAATAATGGCATTTAGAAGAGGTTTTCTGCGGTGGTGGTGCTACAGTAGCATTGTTGCCTCATAACAAGACATTGTCCCATTTGATTCTCAACTAGAGCGTCTTCTGTGTGGAGGCATACGTGAATGGGGCATGCCTTCGTTGAAGGTTGTGCATCAGGGCTGGTAACCCGGTACGTAAAAATCCACTACCAATCGTTAGCGGACTGGAGTTCCGCTGTGGCGACCCCTAACCAGGAAAAGCCGAAAGACACAAACAAGAAGAGGTTTTCTGCAAGTTTGTAATAGAGTATGTTATTACCAGGATGTTAGTAAGTCTTACAATCAGTCACCGTTTAAATGTTTCTGCCTCTTTTTACTCTGAATTTGAAAATGACAGAGTTATTGGCATAGATATAATTTAGATACCTCAGATGTGAGGTCCACTTGTAAGGATATAGTATGTTATTCTGATGCAAATAAATGTTAGCCACTACTTCTTACAAAATATCTATTATTTTATTTATTTATTTAACATTTGTTAACCGGGTTAGTCCAGCTGGATATATTTCCATTTTCAGCAGAGGCCCGAGGAGAAAAGCTCCAATTGTAAAACATGCCACCACCACACCAAAAGGTTTAAAATAGACAAAAAGGAATTGGCTATAAATTCTAGGAAGACAAAAAGACATACTATACTAGATACATCATACATTTACAGAACATTTTACAGCATGTAAGTCTAGGGCAATCCCAAGACACTATTAGAAAATACCTTTAAAACTTTGGTAAATCTAGTTTATGCAGACAGTTACTTGTCCTAAGGATTATATGCTAGACATATTAGAAAAAAAGGAAGGGAGAGAAAAAAAGGAGGGTATATTAATCAAGAGGCAGGGAACACTACCAACAGGGTACATTGATAGCTCAGCAGACAAGATACCTAATTGTTGTCAAGTAATAGAGATTATTTAAGTACCTTCTAATTTAGGGAAGAATATAGGAAAGAGAGTAGGAGAGTGGGAGGCCAAGAGATGACAATGAGAAGTCCAGAGGATCAGTCTCGGTAACAGCAAGGGCATAGCCAGTGATTTTTAAGGTAAGCCTTAAGACTTTGCTTGAAGAGAGAGAGGGATGGAAGTGTGGTAAGGTCAGAGGGCAAGAGGTTCCATTGTTTTCCCACGGTATTTGAGAATAGTGAGTCACCAGCTAAGTTGCTTGACTTGGTGGTCCTAGTAAGTAGTTTATTGGAGGAGCGTAAGGACTCAGGATTCCTATAGGGTGATATAAGGTTGTTTAGTACTGGTGTATTATTAGGTTGATAAAAAATTTTATGAGTGATGGTAAGTTGGGAAAGTATCAGAAGGTTTTTTAGTTCCAGCCAGTCTAGTTGATGAAGGTTATGACAATGGTGAGTTCTATATGGGTTTCCAGTGGCAAATCTGGCAATACTATTATAGAAGTTGGATAGTTTGGTAAGATTACTTTTTTTTAGATTAGTATATATGGGAGCTGCATACAGTAGAGTTGAAATTAGGTGGGAGTGGGCAATAGTCTTTCTGGCAGTTGGAGTCAAGAAAGGTTTTATCCTATATAGGGAGCCCAGTTTTTTATTAACAGATTTAACAGTGTTATTAATGTAAATGTCAAAGGTGAGATTATTATCAATTGTAATTCCTAATAGTTTGCTGGAAAAGTCTGGGGATATAAGGGTACCATTGCTAGATTGAATAGAGAAATCTATGGGGGGGGACTTACTGTTTGGCGTAAACAATAGTAGCTTGGTCTTTTTTGTGTTCAAAAGAAGGCACCGTCTAGAGAACCATGACTCTACAGTGTTAAAAGCTGTTTGGGTTAAAGACTGAAGTTCAGATATAGAGCTGGCAGAGCATATGATTGTAGAATCATCAGCATATTGTATACAGGTGGTTAGAGGAATGGCTATTTGAAGGTCATTGATGAATAATGAGAATAGGAGCAGACCAAGAATGGATTCTTGAGGGACTCCTAGGGAAATGGGAAGGTGAGAAGATAGCTGATTGTCCCGAAGGACTGCTTGCTGTCTATTACTAAGGTAGGACTTAAACCAGAGAATTGCTTTGGTGTCAAGAGGGAAGGATGGCAGAGTATTCAAGAGTAGGCGATGGTTAACCATATCAAAGGCTTTAGACAGGTCGAGAAAGAGTGCTGATGAGAGGCTGTTATTATTGCGGTTGTTATTAATGGTCTTGGTGAAGGATAGGAGAGCTGAGGTGGTACTATGATAAGGCCTGAAACCATGCTGACAGTTAGCTAGAATGTTATGTTTTAGTAAGTGGTTCATAAGCTGTTGGTGAATACATTTTTCCATAATTTTGGCTATTGGAGAAAGGAGGGCTATAGGCCTGTAGTTAGAATAGTCAGCAGCGTTACCTCCTTTGTGTAATGGAATAATATGAGAGATTTTCCAGAGATCTGGAATGGTTCCTTTGGTTATGGTACGGTTAATCAGGATGGATATAGGATAGCCGACTACTTTGGCAGCTTGATGAAGGTATTCAGATGGTAAGTTATTGGCTGAGGGGGGTACAAGGTTTGAGTTTGTGGATAAGTTTATAGATGTAGGAGGTAGGGATGGGTTTTAGTTGGAATGTAGGCTGAGTATGAGGTAAGGAGTTAGGTAGATCAGAGTTATCTGTTGCTAGTTGTTTGGCTAGAGATTGTATGGTATTTGGGAAGAAAGTGTTAAAGGTATTGGCAGTTTGATGGGAGGTATTGTTTTCTGACCCTAGAGGGGAAGGAGTGCTAGATTGGCCAGGGTGAAGGAGGTTATTTATGCTTGCCCAGAACTTTTGTGGATTAGTGTGGTGATTTTGCTGCAGTTTGCAAAAGTAGCTTTTTTATCAGAGAGAATTGCTCTTTTTGTAGCATTTCTCAACTGTCTAAAGGTTTGTTGATCTGGGGTATTTCTGGTTGCTCTCCACTTAGTCCAGGACTTATTTCTAAGTAAATTTTTTTGTCTGGTATCTTTTGAGAGTCATGGGGCAAGTTTGGATTTTGTTCTAATGGATCGTTTAGGTGCATGTCTGTCAAGGATTGTTAAGAATTTGTTTCTGAAATATTTAGCAGCTTCTTCAAGAGGGAGAGTTTTTAGAGGGTTCCAGTCACAGGCACTAAGTTCTGTTTGAAATAGTGCAGGCTGAAATTTTTTCTTAGATCGAAAGGTCCTATAGTTGGGGGCATTTGTAGTGTCATGCCTTTGTCTAATGATGTAGGTGAGCATGTGGTCACTGATCATGGAATATACCATTAAGCCCACCACATGTAAGCACACCAAAACTCTAGTACATTTTGAGTTCTCATATCCACCCCAAGACCCCTGAAAGAAACATGCACTATACTAACATTCCTGTTATCCAGAATTAGACACTACAGAGACAAACTAGTTACTTACTTCACTCTGAAATATAGTTTCTCAATCCCAACCCTATAAATACATCTAATCTTCACCTTTTCCCATTATGGGTCACCACAGCAAAATAGCAGTCCACAGAACAATTGTTAGTGGAGTTTTACATTGTCAAGGTGCCAGCCCAGAACCCACCATTTCACAGAAGGTGCACACATATACCTAGGGCCAATTTAGAGGGTCCACTCCATTTGCAGCATGCTTTTGGAATGTGGGAAGAAACCAGAGCACCTGGAGAAAACCCGTGCGACCACAGGAAGGACATGCAGACTCCACACAGAAGGCACCCCAGCCAAGAACTGAGCCAGAGAACATCTAACTATGAGGTGGCAATGCTAACCATTGCAACACCACAGCCATATCTAATAATGCCGGGATTTTTTTGCGTCAGATATCTACTTTATGTAGCAACAAACATGGGAAAGAATAAGAGTTTCCTAGATTGCAATCATTGTTAGTAAAAGCCTTCCAAAACAAAGGCATAACAGACTAAATAATGTTTCATTGCTGTAGGTGGATGCAGTTCTCACTTTGGCTATTAAGCATCATGGAGTAGATGAAAATCAGTCACTATTAATCAAACATCCTAAGGGCAGAGGAATTAAAATACAAAAGGACACAGTGCATTAGCAAGGTTTTAGCACTCTTTAAAGGAAAACTCCACCTTAGAACTAAAAAAAAAAAACATTTTTTTTTTCAATGTATCTTTGTTTTTGAGCTATTGTAATGCCTCAAAATCACTCCAAGTGCTTCTTTTACAATTTTAATGTGTTTCTCTCAAAATGGCGGATGATGGGGCCTGCCTTGGTAACGTGATCTTATTTTCTTGCTTTCCTTCCTTCTTCCCAGAATACATTAATAGTCCTCTTTATATGACTCATGCCAGCCATAAGGAAGCAGTGCTGTTTTCTCATGCCATTAAAATATAATGGCAGGACTGTGAAGCGCTGTCATCTAAACACACCTTCTGTAAAAGAACTGTTCTCTGTTTACCTGACTGAGCCTTATTTATCTGTTTGCCAGAGCTTGTTCTATGCTATAAATAGCTGTTAGCTACTTGCAGCAAAAAAAAGCAGATAAAAAACTGTTTTTGTAAGTCTTTTGTAGTCCTAACAAACTTGATAAACCCTCCCCCATACTCTCATGCTGAGGTCTGAAAACTCTCACTGCAGTAAATAATCCTTGCTGTACATTTACAAGTGACAAGTAGTAAGACTTAAAGGGACAATCCCAGGGATTTTTTTGTTTTGATTCAGCCTTTGTTTACATTTCAGGTTTGCCTTATTGAGCATGCTCACCTTTGGCTGAGGGGGGTGGGGGAAGATTGCCTGCAGGAAGTCTCTTAGGTGTTAGCCACATTCCATCGCAAATTGCAGTTGTACTCACAACAGCCCTCCCTGTAAGCCATTCATTAGTTTAATCTGTGCATTTTATCCATTGAAAAAAATGAGCCTTTCAGGCATTTCATGAACTGACTGCTGCTGCTACTCTAGAAAGCACAGCAGTAATGCAATGCTTTTAAAGGGCATTATTTTGTTTCTAAAATCAGTTGCTTGCTGGAGTACTTTGTTTACCTTTTAGTGCAATGTAAGTGACATGTTTACACAGAGGCAGGAATTTCAGAGAAGCTTAATAGCATACTGATACTGCAGGTCAGATGTCACAGACTTCAGTGTGAGATAGTTATTATTAGGAACTGCTAATAGTTCACCATTTGTTCTTTTGTATTTTCCTTCCCCCACTCATAGCCTATTAGCTGAATGACTGGTTTAGACTCAGCCAGAGACACTATCTAGTCACATTCAGATCTGCAGCCTTTGCAGCACGGAAATTACATCTTTAGTATGTGCTTGTTTTTTTATAAAACTTAGTGGAATGATTATCCCAGCCTAGGCAATTGTATTTTATTTAGTTTGTTTTTGTTTCATGCTTGTTGCTACATGCTTTTTTTCCTTTACTGGTAATTACTTTTCATATGTTTAGCAACAGTGTTGCTTATTAGTACATTTACTCATGCAGACATACATTTCTAAGACAGTCTCCCGTCATTTCAGAAGATAGCATTGCTTTGGACATTTGCATCTTTTAACAAACCCACTGAGTTGCAAATATCCTAAGATTCTAGAAGAATAAAATCTTGTAATATTCCAAAAAAAAAAACATGTCAGACAGCTTTGAAATTGAATCTTGCTACTGTACTAAAAGTATTTTCCCATTAGCTGCCACCCTTCAGAATTCACACAGTAACTGTATAATACTGATTCCATCCAACTGAATTTATTTATTTTTTCTTTCCTGCATTCTGGTAAAATGTTTGGAACTTCCACTCCTTTACTGAACATTTGACTTCAGGAGAGTTACACTGCTTACCATTTCAAAGCTGAGGCGGCAAATGTAGTCTCTATATTTCCCTATCTGTGTGCATAAGTATTTATGCAATAAGTAATTTAAGTTTATATTCATTTGGTTGTAAAACCATAGCCTTGCTATGTCTTACTGATCGGCTTGCAATTCAAGGCATTCCTGAAGGTCTGTCAAATTTGTATATGCTGGATATGTGATAATGCGTGTATTTTATTAAAACTTTATATGCACTGCAGCTTATTATTTTAGTGGTATACTTCACTGTTAATATTGGAATTCTCATAACTTTTCTCAATCTTGCCTCTTTTGTGACTCAGATGGCTATGTTGATGAGACCATTTACCCCCTTATCAAGATAGAAATAGATAATTTAAATAAATAATGCATGTGTCATATGTTTTTCATATGCATTGCTTTGGTTGTTTAAAATGTATTTGCTGTATATCTTTATGACGTTATACATCCAATTTCTCTCTCTCTCTCTCTCTCTCTATATATATATATATATATATATATATATATGCTAGGGACGGCTTGCACCTGTCACCCCTGGGCTTTCGGATATTGGCAAAGGCTCTTGCTACCCCCATAGTGCCTTTTTTAGGCAAGGCTCAAAAGACAAACCCACCTCCATAGGTATCACAAGGGATAAGAAACTAAGAGTAATGCTGCTCAGTGCCAGAAGTCTAAACCTCAAGATGCACGCACTCGAAACTCTCCTTAGCATGGAGAACATAGATATCTGTGTAGTAACAGAAACCTGGTTCAAGGCTCCAGAGAGCACCCCAGCACTACCAGGTTATACCTCATACTATGCTTTTCAGCCCCAAAACTTAGACCGAACCACAAAAGGAGGGGGAGTATCAATATTCTTCAAAGATACCCACACCTCCAGGTTGGTGGCACAGCACGAAGCATCAGAGACTATCCATGTGCAATAGTGGGTAAAACTGCCTTCCAGTTTATAGCCTGCTACAGACCACCCTCCCAAACCCAGGAACCCCACTCGGCCTTCCTGAGAACACTGGAAAATATGAAGGTCTCACCAAACACCATTATATTGGGTGACTTCAACTACCCAAACATAGACTGGGAGCATTACTCTAGCTCCAACACCCTAGCCCAAAGGTTCCTAGAATTTATAAACTCAAATGCTATGGAACAACTTGTTACCACTCCCACAAGAGTGGAAAACCTACTGGACTTTATCATCACCAACATGGGGACTCTATGCTCCAGACCAGAAGTGTATCCCTCACTGATAAGATCAGACCAT
This sequence comes from Protopterus annectens, assembly GCF_019279795.1. NCBI lineage: Eukaryota > Metazoa > Chordata > Ceratodontiformes > Protopteridae > Protopterus > Protopterus annectens. Next base: position 437,071,716 of record NC_056741.1, on the reverse strand, counting down.
AAACTAATCTCACTGGATATTCACATTCCGACCCCACCCCGTGCCCAGAAAACCACAGTGAAAAACTTCTCTAAAGCAAATTTCACACTCCTCAAAACCAAGGTGGAATCCTTCAAAGCCCCCGGGCCTGTGGAAAATACGTCCCAGACCGCAGAATCCTTTATAAACGCATTCTATGAACACCTTCAGGAATGCATGGATCATGCAATCCCAAATAAAACCAAGACCCAATCCTCCAAAGGCAGATATCCTGTGTGGTGGACCCAGGAGCGGCCTTAGGTCAACTGGTGCTCTAGGTAAAAGGGCTCCACGGCGCCCCCACCACACCACCTGGTGCCCACATCCTTGTCTACCTGCACCAAATAAATACTGGAAAAGCGCCCCTACTAGAGCGGCGCCCTAGGCGACCGCCTAGTTGGCCTATGCCTAAGGCCGGCTATGGGTGGACCCCAGCCACAAACAAACTATACAATAGAAGGAGGAAGCTACTAAATAATAGAGCAAAATCCCAAAAAGGGAAGGCATCTCTGATCAGTATTAGCAATAAACTACGGGCACTCATAAAATCATCTAAGGCAAGCTTCGAGAGAAAAATTGAATAGGACACTAAGGATAATCACAAAGCTTTCTTTAGTTATGTTAGGAACCTGGGTGGGAATTCCCAGATATGCTCAGAATTAGTCCAATATGACAAAAAATACACCGAACCCAGACATTGTCAACATCCTAGCTGACAGGTTCAGCGCAAACTTCTCCCCCCCTTCCCACCAAAAGGGCAAATATCTATCCCAGCAGAGTGCTGCCCCCCTGACATCTTAGATGGTCAGGTAAGAGCCGCCCTCTCTAAAGCAAAAAACACAGCATCAATGGGACCAGACGGTGTCCCAGGCTGCATCCTACATGAACTCCAAGAAGAGCTAAACCCAAACATAGCCTTACTACAGGGTATGTACCCAAAGAGTGGCATACAGCAACAGTGGTCCCTCTCCACAATGGTGGTGCCTCAACGGATCCTGGAAACTATCGCCCCATAAGCCTGACTAGCTTGGTCTGCAAAGCTATGGAAAGGATCATCATGGACCTCATAAATAAAGATATTGGGGACCTACAGACACTGGATCCAACCCAGTTCAGCTTTGTTAAGGGCAGATCTTGCCTCTTAAACCTGGTTGATTTCTTTGAAACAGTCACCAAGGCCATTGACGAGGGGAAGGTGGTCCACACAGCCTACCTGGACCTCGTAAAAGCCTTCGATACAATACCCCACTCGGGCATTATAGATAAGCTCACCAGCTTAAATATAAACCCCTATGTCACTAGATGGGTTGCAAACTGGCACAAGGACAGAACCCTCATGGTCAGAATTGCTGGAGCCATGTCATACTCCAAACCAGTTACAAGTGGCATCCCACAAGGCTCAGTCCTGGGACCTCTCTTGTTCGGTATATATTTCTCGGAGGTACAGGCCAACACGGAAGGACTGTGGCTGACCAAGTTCGCAGATGACTGCAAACTGGGCGCCATAATCGACTCTCCAGCCGACACAAGCATCCTCCAAAAGGGCCTCATAGAAACAGACAACTGGTGCCAGAGCCATGGCCTCAAACTAAACGCCAAAAAGTGTATAGTCATCCCCTTTGGCAAAAACAAAGTGCCCACAAATTACCACATAGGTGGTAATTCATTAAGTATAGAAGAAGTAATTAGGGACCTGGGGACCCAAGTTGATAGCAATCTCTCATTTGACAACCACATGGCCATAGTGGTTAGAAAAACATTTTATATAGCCCACCTAATCATGAAGGGATTCACATCTAGATCAGGGGAGGTCATCGTGCCTCTTTACTCATCCCTCATCAGGCCCATAATTGAGTACAATGCCCCTTTTGGGATATACCGTACCAGACACCTGCAGCAACTGGAAAGACCCCAAAAGTACCTCACCAAGAGGATCAAAGGGCTCAAACAGATGCCATATGCTGCCCGGTTAAAGAAACTCCAGCTCTACTCAGTGGCATACCGCCTGCTCAGAGGCGATCTGTGCCTGACGTATAAAGCCATGTCCAACCCGGAATTAATGGACATGCTGCACCTCAGAAAATCCAAATCCCATTGAGCTACGCGCTTGAGAGACTTGATCCTCAGCACTGAAATAAATAGGACATGCTGGAGGGACAGATTCATAACCCAGAGGCTCCCTTCACTCTGGAATAAAATCCCAGTCCAGGTTAGGCAGAGTCCCTCATTGACTCTCTTCAAGAGGAATCTTGATGAGTGGATTGGGAGATCATAGGTTTACCCCAGGTATCACTTCTGTGTCACTGTTAGACAGAGGCACAGTATACTAACCTTGAAAAAGGGCATAGCAAAATTAATTTAAAATTGGTGGCAAAAGCCAAACACATTCTGGCTAGGCTTATAAATGCCCTAGGGCAGATAGCCTAGTATGAACCCATGAACCTATATATATATATATATATATATATATATATATATATATATATATATATATATATATATATATACATAAATATATGTATATATATTTATATTTATATATATATGTATTTATATATATATATATATATATATATATATATATATATATATATGGGTGTACTTTTGAAGAACGAAAGTTCACTACTTCGAACTTCAAAAGTACACACACACACACTAACACGAAAGTGCACTTTCACCAAGGTGCACTCTTGCAAACCCGCTAGACTGAATGGGCTAGCAGTCACGGACCTTAGGGTTAGGGCACAGGTTAGGGTAAGGGGATAGTTAGTAGGACTATCCCCTTACCTTGACCTGTGCCCTAACCCTAAGGTCCGTGACTATCACACCACAGTGGAAGACATTCCATATCAGGCTATGTCCTTAACTGTGGTACGATAGTCACGGACCTTAGGGTTAGGGCAAGTGGATAGTTAGTAGGGCTATCCCCTTACCTTGACCCCTGCACTAATGCCTAAGGTCTGTGACTATTGCACCACAGTGGAGGACATAGAATGTTTTTCAATGTCCTCCACTGTAGTGCGGTAGGTTCAGTCTAGTGAGCTTAAGCGAAACTGCACTTTTGTTAAAGTGCACTTTCGCTTAAGTGGGGATGTACTTTCTCATTTCATTTATAATATACATATATTACACTGAGGCCACACAGTTTGCGGAGCTGTACACCTTTCTAAAATCCTTACTGTTGCCTACTATTCATGGTGATACTTCCATCAAGGGTTTAAATGGCAGTTTTGATATGTACAGTTCTTGCTCTGTATTCCGTTCTTAAGCAGACAGAGTACTGTCCATCAGTAGGGTACATGGCCCATTCCACCCTACTTGACCTCTTACAGCTGTGCAACATGCACAACACCATGAACACCTCAACAAAGACTGTCCTTTATAGGCACAGAAATGGAACATGGCTGGCACAACAGATTTCTATCCCAAGGAATCCTACACTTCTTGAATAAACTTCCCATGCATGCCAAGCAATGCCACACATGGTCTGTATTCAGTAATATTCTTTATAAATAGCCTGGAAATCATAAATCCTCTTTGAGGTATATAACATGGTGTTTCTTGACTGTGGAGCTTAACTCACTCAACAGTGCTCAGACTTAGCTGGCTATGCTTATCAATGGTCTTTTAAACTGCAATCATAGTATATACCTATGAACTTATCAAACTACTACATAATTACCAGGTATCTTACAAATGTGCATGCTGCATAGAGAATACATCTGCAGACAAAAACATCAGTTTATTGATGAATGTATTTTTATAAGCCATCTTATTTTAATGTCATTAAATGGTTACTAATATATACTACTGAGCACTCCCATCTTCATATGACCATGACTGTGATACAGATATCTCTGAATTGCACATTGACTACATGTTAACACTGACCACATAGATTAGCTTTACACACTGTGCTCTTTTCATTTCTGTGTTTTACGTGCTGTAAGAGTACCAACAATAAACACATAACAAGGTAGCTGTAAACAAACATTAAATTGTTTATTTCAATATGTAATTATTGAATTCCCAAATTATGTGGATATTCTACAAAAGGCCCTTATAGAAACAGATGCTTGGTGCCAGAGCCATGGACTCAAGCTGCCAAGAAATGTATAGCTATCACTTTGGGAAAAAACATGTACCCATGAATTACCACATAGGTGGCAGTACACTAAACATCGAAAGTGTGATAAGAGACTTGGGGACACAGGTGGACAGTGGTCTCACCTTCGATAACCACATCACCACAACAGTCAAGAAATCCTTCTGTGTGGCATATCTCATCACTAAGAGCTTTTCATAGAGAAAAAAGGAGGTCATTGTCCCACTGTACTCATCCCTCATTAGACCCATTATAGAGTATAATGCCCCATTTGGTATGTACCTCTCAGGACATCTGCAACAACTGGAAAGGCTGCAGAAATACCTCACTAAAAGAATCACAGGCCTAAAGCAGATGCCCTATGCTGACTGCCTAAAAAACTCCAACTATACTCTGTTGCATTTCGTCTACTCAGAGACGATCTCTGCTTAACATACAAGGCCATGTCAAACCCAGAGCTGTTGGACATGCTACACTTAAAGAAATCCCAAACCCTCAGAGACACACACTCCAGGGATCCAAACCTTGTCATCACAATGAATAAAACATGCTGGAGGGATAGGTTCCTGACCCAGAGACTCCCATACTATGGAATAGATTACCCATACATGTCAAACAGAGCACCTCTTTGGCCCTCTTCAAAAGGAACCTTGATGATTAGATGGGAGATAGTTCATTCACCCCAGGGGATCACGTCAGCCACCCTGCTAGACAGGGGTCCAGGGAAGTAAATATTGTGGGAAGAAGTATCCAGGGAATTGTTATGGCTAGGCTTGTATGGGCCCTAGGGCCCATTAGCCTAGTACCAACCTATGAAACTATAATGAAAACAACAAATAGATGTGTGCTCTACTCTCTAAAGTACCATGAATTAAATGTAACCTCCGTTTGAAATCATTTAATTTTTTCCCTTACTCCTTTATTCAGCTTGCGCGGTGGTGGTGCTGCGGTAACCGTTGTCGCCTCCCAGCAAGACGTTGTCCTGTTCAATTCTCAGCTAGAGCGTCTTCTGTGTGGAGACATGCATGAATGGGTGTACCTTCATTGAAGGTTGTGCGTCAGGGCTGGCAATTCGGCACGTAAAACTCAACTGCCAATCATTAGCAGACCATAGTTCCGCTGTGGCCACCCCTAACCGGGAAAAGCCGAAAGACACAACAACTTCTTTATTCAGCTGTTTCTTTGTGTACTTATTAATTGCAGCTTTATAAGCATGTAAGTGGGAGGCTGACAGACCCTTTTGAGTCATAACCTGAACTCCATGGTGAAAGGCACAAACAGAAAATTGTAAATAGAATGAATAATTATACCGCTTTCAGATAGACTGTCAAATGGTTATACAAAATGCA
>NC_056741.1:437058744-437061244 GCF_019279795.1 Protopterus annectens | reverse complement strand
GCGAGACAGAATGGTGCTCTTGCCAGCGGTGCATATGAATGAGCTCAAGACTGGAATGCTACTGCTGTGCTTCATCACCACGTGTTTGTGTGAAAATTAATGAACTTGATTTGGCACCCAGGTGCATTACCAAATATTCGCTCTTTGGCAGCACTTGCTTGACACCACACTTTCTGCACATACTAATGCGGGCAATGTACATCTTCAGAGGGAATTTTCGACAAACAAACTGGACAAACAGGTACAAGGAAATGCTACTTTATTTCATGCTTTACAATTAGTCTGGATTCATGCAAGTCACAAATACAGCTAATGTTTCTAAAGGTTGATTCAATTGACTGGGTTATGATAGTATGTGTTGTGGTTGCTGCAATCAGGAGAAATATAAGGACAGGTGGCAGATAAGCCTTTTTTTCGAGGACACAATTGACATGTCTTCTTAATGTGGATGTCCTGCTAGAGAAGTTAGGCGTACTTCTGTTTGTATGACCATTGTGCTTTTATCCTAGTTGTAACATGTTGCTCAGTTGCAATGCTTTCTGACAGCATATTTTTCCCTTGTGTGTAGCACTTACAGGTTTGTTGCGTATCGTGCATATATGTTGTGGATGTATGACAATCGAAAACTCGGATATGGACATCGTGTAGTCATACCTTTGTGCGTGGTGAACAAAATCCACCAGAGATTTCCTTCCAATGAAGAAGACTATACTGGCTTTAAGCCATTCGAGGGTTTTTGGATGTTTCCTGAGTAAATCTTAAAACAGTTGTATGTTGCTGGCTGTCTTGACAAGGACTAGATCTTAAAACATTCTGTACATTGTCAATCATTAATCAGTGTACAAATCGAGTTACAATCTGAGTGTTTTATTCGGTAACTTTTTTGTTTACTGTTCTAGGACATTGCCTCAGTAGCTGTACGCAGTTTACTGTACGAGTCGAGTATTTTTTTGAGAAGTTTGGATGTGTCTTGTCAAAGTTGGGTTACCTAGAAGATAAACTGCAATTATTTGCATTTCTTTACTGCAATGTCTGTATGATTACTTTTGTGAATGTCTGGTGGAACGGAGGTAATTTTGCAGTGTGTTCAAGCTAAATTTCTTTACCTTGAAATCAGTGTTGCAGCTCAATGTTGTTAAGTCATTAAAATTGTACTTTTCCTAAATTCAATAATATGGGTTATGTGTTTCTCTCAAATCTAAACAGTCTTGTTAACTTATGTATTTCATTGAATTGGAAGTCATACAACATAGGGAATGTAATCTGAGTGTGGTAGCAGAAAAACAATGATAGCCATATTAACATGACACTTGATTTGTGAAGCGGTGCAGTATTGTTGCACATCAAACTTGTCTAATGAAGCTTCATCACCAGGTAGGTTAAATAGTCTGTATTTAACAATAGGCTGTTTGGCAGCATTTATTTGTATACTCAGTGTGGATAGATAGCAATTATTTGTTGTTTTTGGGATTTGTCATACTGTGTACAAAAGGTGATAAGAGTGTATCAGTGAAAAATGCATGAAGTAATTTTAAGACAACAGTTGTTGTTATGAACCAATGTTATGTGGTGTTAGCTTTTTGTCACAAACTGTCCTTGTATATGAGAGCTAACGTTATCCTTCCACTGTATGCGGCTGGGTGTAGCAGAGGAAATGCTGTGTTTATTTATTTTTTTTCATCTGAATGTTCACATAGGATGGGTTTCTAGACACTGCTGGAAATGGTATTGCCAAATACTGAGCATCATGAAAAATTGACTACTGACTTCAATTGTGTATGTTTTGTATTGAAACAGTGTGCTGATGGTTTCTCTTTGAGCATCATAAAATGAATTCTGCCAGTATCAACTGCAGAGTATTGCTCATAGCTTACTGTACCTTTGGCCGTTGTGGATTGAGTGCTGGATGCCTCTGTTCCTCACTGATTTTTCCTTGCAGTTACTGGTGTACTGCTGATGTAATTCAATGAAAGGAAAAGACACTTTAGTGCTACATTGAATCATAACCCAAAGATTTTGGTCAAGTACCACAGTCTGCATAGTCCTATAAGCTCCAGCACTAAATCTTTTACCTATGTCGGTGTTGGAATGCATTAACATGTGCATGTACTTAATGTGGATGATCTCAATGTGGATGCACAATCACAAAGTGGCCACCTTGTGTGAAGTACATGGAAAGAAGAGACTATGTGCAAGTGTTTCATATATGAATATATCTAAGCATTATGCAATACATCAAATTAGACATTCAAAATAACACCTATGTCCTATAAGTTGTGTAAGCCCGGATAGCTCAGTCGGTAGAGCATCAGACTTTTAATCTGAGGGTCCAGGGTTCAAGTCCCTGTTCGGGTGTGTGTTTCTTTACCTGGGAGGAACCTCCCAGATATGCTCAGAACTAGTTCAAAATAATGTGAAGATTACTGATCCTACAGACATTGCCAACATACTGGCTGACAGGTTCAGTGCAAACTTCCCCCAAAGAGAGAATATCTAAAAA